>NW_013665756.1:750391-751806 GCF_000517525.1 Limulus polyphemus
GTCTGAGAGACAATCCACTATGTCATATGGGCCTTCCCATGGAGAAGACAAATTAGGAGACTTCCATTTGGTCTTCCTGGGATTATATAACCATACCTTATCTCCTGGTACAAAACTGACTTCAGTAGATCTCTTATAATAACATAGCTTCATCGAATCAGCAGACGTTTTCAAGTTTGAATGCACTTGATGGTGAATATCATCCATCCTTTCAGATAACACTTTCACGAACTCTGACACATTTTCAGGCAACTCTTCGTAAGGTGGGCATACTGTTAACAGATCCACTGGCAACCGTAGTTCCCGACCAAATATCAACTTTGCTGGCCAATTGGTGAAATAATCCATCACCACACAAATGCAGCTGTTTCCAGCACGAGTTTGGAGCAAAGGACCAGCCACGTCAATGGCCACTCTTTCCATTGGTGCACCAACTGGATATAACTTCATTGGAGCACGTCCCTTATGCTTGGGTCCTCTTTTAGCACAACATTGTGCCCAATAGTTCTTTGTCACAGGGCTTAGACTAGACACCTTCTCCCAAGTAGGACGCAAAACACATGCTTTTAAAAAATCTATTATTGGCTTCAAACCTTGGTCTTTTTCCTGCTCTGATTTAATATCTATACCTGGTTCCATTTCACCATCATCAACTCCTTCAGTCACTTTGACTTCAGCTTCATGACACCTGGTTAATTCAACCTATCTTTTAACAGTAACCAGAACTTGGCCTTTGTTGTTTCCAAACGTCATTTTATCTAGATTAATTACAAACTTCTTCGGTAGTAAGTAGTCCAATCCTAATATGCATTCGTCTTCAATGTCAGCCAAGTATACTTCGTGTCTGTCCTTTATGCCCATGAGCTCAATAGTTATCCACACTGGTCCCCACAACCTTGTAGAATGTCCTGTCACACCACAACGCTTCTGTATGGCTTCTGGTACTCCTTCGTTATCTAACACCTTGATGCTCACAAGGGTTTGCTGAGATGCAGAATCTATGACAAAGTTGCACCTTTGGCCATCCAGCTTTCGTGTCACATAGACACTGTGTGTGCTTGACATTTTACACCTAACTGTTGAAACTTTCATGATGGGGGCTGGTGAGTGTCCCTCAACAACCAACCACTACTGGTCTCCTTGAGGCTGACTTGTTGGTAATATTCTTCTTACACTGGCTCCTCATATGTCCTTGCTTTCCACAGTTCCAACAACCTTTCTGGGTAGCAGCCTTTCCTGCCATGGCATCTTCCCTGTGTTGAAGTTTCCAGCATTGAGGTCTCTTGTGCCCAGGTTTATTACAGTGCCAGCAAAGTCTCTCAAACTTCTCTGAAAGCTGACCTTTTCTGGCCTTGAATCCTGATGACTCTACCAACCTTGGTACCTCTGTGTTGGACTTAATGTAGGATTCAGAT
>NW_013665756.1:752083-753354 GCF_000517525.1 Limulus polyphemus
CATTGCATCCTGATTTTTCCAAGCCCATTCCCTTGGCTGTGGTTTCGCTAGATAATAGATAGGGACAGTGGGAATCTCGTTAATAGAGGGTCATAGTAGAGGGGTGTGCTTGTTTCACTTGTATTTTCAGTTGTGGACTGTCCAAGGCATCTACAAACTTATCCCTCAGCAACAACTTGAGGAAATCGGGTGGTGCAGTTAGGTAGGCCTTGTGTGCCATACTTTCAAAATCCTGTGCCAGCTCTTGCAGGTTCTCCTCTTTAGCACGGACTCTCGTCCTGAACTTAGTGCTGTAGACTTCTGACTGATTTTGAGTTCCATACCTGAGTTCTAGAGCCACTACCAGTGCTCTATAGTTGTGCCTGTCATCTGCTGACAACTGTCCAAGTATTTCCAATGGTTGTCCCTTCAAACTCGTTGCCAGATATACTGCTTTCTGCTTCTCTGTCTACCCATTTATTTCTGCCAGTAGCTCAAATTGTGCTCTATATGCTTCCCACGGTGCCTTCCCATCGAATTCCTGTGGCTTCCTTCGTACTGGATCACCCATATTGCTGACATTCATATCTTGGATGTGACTTCTAACAGGACTGAAGATGTCTGCATTAGGGTTTAGCTGCGGGGTCTGGAAGGGACTTCCCATTATCTGGTGCTGATTAAGTCGATGGTTAATGTATCCTCCTTGTGTAAAAGACAATAGATCATCCTTTAATGCATTTAATTAGCTTTAAAATTTACTAATGTTTTCCATTTGTACTTCTTGTTTTCTTTCTTGTTCCAGTTGCCACTGTTGTAGTCTCTCGTCTTGTTTCTTTTCTCGTTCTTCTTGTTTTTTCTTTTTCCTCCAACAACTGCTGTAATTTCTCTTCTTGTTTCTTTTGCTGTTCGAGCTGCCACTGTTGCAAGTTTTCTTGCCACTGCTGTAATCTCTCTTCTTGTTTATTTTGCTGTTCGAGCTGCCACTGTTGCAGGTTTTCTTGCAACTGTTGTTGTCTCTCTTCTTGTTTCTTTTCTTTTTCCTCCAACAACTGCTGTAATCTCTTTTCTTGTTTCTTTTCTCGTTCTCCTTGTTTCTTTTCTTGTTCTTCTTGTTTCTGTTGTGTCAGCGAGGTCACGTGACTAGAATTCCGCCACTTCTTTCTCGAACCTTCCTGAGATTACTGGTATATATAAGATGGTGACAACGTGACGGGACAATGGTGCAAAGTTTACCATTAGGACAGACCATGCTGCGTTACGCTGGTTAAGATCATTAAAGAACCCAGAGGGAC
>NW_013665756.1:754035-775779 GCF_000517525.1 Limulus polyphemus
TATCTAGTAGCCTCTCGAGATTTCATGAACGTTCTAGAAGCGCATGACGTGTTACTAGCGTCACGTTACCTCCGCTGTCGTATCAATAGTTATGTGCGAAATAAATGGATTCAAGTTCCATCATCAACTGGAGAGCTTCCTTTAAAGATGTACACCTACTCTGCTTCATTCTAATTCTCATATACTCACCTGTTGTGGCATCTAGAAATTGGTCATGTGCTAACTAATCCATCATGTCATGTGGAGCATATGGGTAAATTAATTAAGGGAGCCTTTTCAAAATTTTCACAAGTTTTGTTTGTTTTTTCGAGCAAAGCCACACTGGACTATCTGCTGTGTCCACCATGGGCAATTGAGTCCACAGACTTACCACTGTTCCACCAGGGGACTTCACAAGTATAGTTAAGGCAGTAATTCTCAACCAGGGGTAAATTTACCCTTTGGGGTAAAAAAATTACATGGCAGGGGGTTTAGTAGCAATGAAGACAAAGGCCAGGAACCGATTGAAAGCCGATGACGATATGAGAGTAGCATTGTCATCAACAGCTCCTCGCATAAACAAACTGATTGACTCAGTGAATCAGCAGTGTTCCCACTGATAATGTTTCTGGTGTTTCTGTTTGGTTTTATTTTTTATGATAAAAATGGACTGTATAATTTTTTCTTTAAAAAAGAATGTTTTATTTTCTTTATTTTTGGTGATACGAATGTATATTGCTATTTTTGTTCAAAACCTGAATAATATATTTTTTTCTGACCTTTTTGTTTTTCTGTCCCTTTATGATGGCTATGAATTTTTTGTATGGAAGTAAAGGGGTAAATGGAGAAATACATCAAGCCGAGGGGGTGAATGATGGAGGAAAAGTTGAGAATCCCTGAGTTAAGGTATCATGTTCCCCCCTGTACCCTGATCTGGAACTTTGCTCTGGATATTTCTTTCTGGTGTGTCACTCTGAACCTGTTGGACAAGACACTGAGGTAAGCTCAACATCCGAAAAACGCCGCACTCTAATTTGTGTATGCTACTTTGTAATTTTCATAAGTTTTAAAATTCATCTTTCCCTATATAATGATAAAAATTAACTAAATATGTTTTACTCGTAGTAAAATATAGAAAATGTTCGAAATAAAAAGAAAATACCAGAGTTTTGAATAAACAATGGTAGTTTCACGACTTGTTTCAGGGTTATTAATTTATTTTCTCAATAATCGATTCATTTTTCGGAAAACGTAATCTAATCATAAAGAAAAACACGAAAGTGATTATACAAAGTATAGAAACACTGTATAATTAATAACGAATAAGTCCTAAATTACGTTTTTCAGAGGGCGTTTTCTGTCACAGCCAAGCTTTTGTGGGATAAACTCAAACTGTAAATGATAGGGTTGGTTAACTCATTGGGGTAGTTTATATTTTTGTAGCGTGGTGTCGACCTGAATAGTAAATATTGAGGTATGAAATGTTGTGTTACAGTTAAGTATGCTGTTATATTATCACTGTTAATTATGATTTTTTTTTCTCCGATGTACAACCAACACAAATATTAGAATTGCTATCACGTATTAGTATTACTAAGTGCAGTAACATAACGTCATAACTTGTAACTGTTAGTAACGTTAATCATGTTACTTGTACTGTTGTAGTAGTAGTACCACTGTCTAGTCGGCGTGTAGGCCATAGATGGTCAAGTTACCAGTTATTTGCTTACAAAGTTAGGGTCACTACTTTGCACTTGCTTCTTTCCTTCAAACGTATACTATAGACAAACCTGTACACAAATATTTTTATTACTAATTTTTAGCGTTGTTTTGTTTTCTTTACCTAAGTCATAGATATCATATGTACTTTGGTGCCAGAGTTTCCAATTTGATAATGATATGTTGTAGAATGTAGATGATTAAATTCATTTTTACTTAAAATTAATTAAACCACTTATGTTCTATAGTATACAAGAAATGTTAGTGTGCCATACATTTCTTTCTGTGTTATCCAAAAATTTTTGGATATGAATGTAATTGTAACAAAAAAAAAGCTTAGGAATTGGAGTTCTTTATGCAGATCTCATTCCACCTGTTGGAGCAATGGAACTGTGTAGTTTTAAAGTTTTGTTTATCTGGGTTACTTGAGCCATCTTAAATAAAAATTTATAAATCAAAACTTAAATAGTGAATCCATTGTCTGAATTTTGATGCACCACGAGAACAGTACTACAGTTACTACCAGTACCGGTAACAACATATAATGAATATCTTGACATTACCCATTATAATCTTCATCTGGCCCAAAGTTGAGATTAAAGTCTGTTAAGGGGTCTTCTTTTATGTATATTGTTTTACATAAATAAGACAAATGATAAAAATTTGTGAATAGGACATCCAGATCTTGAATTCCACTAGCAAACACTTTTGTAACTTGTACTCCTCATAATTTTTGTTCTGAATTGTAGACTTATAAAACAAGAAAAAAAAGAAGAAAGAAACAAAAGTGATATCAGAATTAAAAATAGTTTAAGCCTTCTGGAGTTTGAATGAAAGCATCTGTTGTGGAGTGTATTCTGTACAGTGCCAGTTGGTTAGCTCATAAAATACAATTAAAGTATTATTTCTAATTTCAAGAGATAACAGTTTGTTCATATAGGTTGTCCAATTTTTCTCTGTCACTCATGTATCCAGTTCTCATCTCTAAAATGCATATCTAGTCTCTTCTTTAACTCCTTCACTGTTGCAGGTTCGACCACACTTGAAGGCAAACTATTCCATAGGCTGACCACCCTATCAGAAAAGGAACAACACTGCCTTAACTGTAGTCATGTCTGAGATTTTCATATCTTAAGGTTTGGCTTTCTACTATTGTCTGCATAGTTTTTTGTAGAAACATTATTTGGATTTGTGGATTTCAAGCCTCTAATGATCTTAAACTTTCAAGTATGTCCCCATTAAGGTGTTTGCTTTACTAAAAAATATCAAGAGGTTTCTGTCTTTCATATAATAATCTTCCCAAATCTGGAATAATTCTCTTCTTTTAATACTCTCCAAATAGTTATTGCTCTTTCTTAAATAAGGGGGCCAAAACTAAACACAGTATAATAATACAAATGAGGTTTAAACAGCACCTTATAAAATGAACTGACAATCTCATTTGAATTACGCAGAAATGAAAAATCCATTTTTCTTCATAAACTACTCTAAACAAGTGATACAAAATAACAAAATATGGTTTCTAAAATATTTGGGAGTTTAAAAACTATGTAAATAGATTTAAAATTTTAGCTTGAATTTAGAAATTTAATATGTAGGTGTACTCTCAACATGTTAAAGGTGCTCACAGGAAAATATGAACTTGAAAGTGTGTTGTCATCATTGTAGGATGTAAAGTTGATTGCCAGCTTTTTACAATAATTAGTTTTGTTCTTGATTCAGATTGATGAATATTGGTTACAAATGTAAAAATCTATGTACCACAAACTCTTCAAAAAGTTCAATACTGTCTGATTTTCTGGGTGAAAAAGATGAAATGCCTTGTAAGAAAATCCACATTGATGTTTTAATTGTTACCGAGTGGGAGAAAATAGACTATTCTTTTTCAGAATTTTTACATCAGAGTTTATACTGAAGTACATACAAGAATCATAGAACCAGTAATTCAAATAATTAAAAATTTTTTAACACTGTAAAACTTGAATTAATGTAAATAAATGTTTGTTAGGTTAAAAAGATTGAATTTTGTGTACTTACAGCAATATATATATACATACTAACTCCTATACATACTACATATATAAAGCATGAACATTTGTCAACATATTAAATTGACTTGGAACATATGTCTCAAAAAATTTAAAGTGACAAAAAAAATTAATTTGGGGAAGTGATGTCAAAAAAATTTGAAAAGCTAAAGGAAACTGTATTCAGTAAAATTGAAATCAAGTTTTTTGCATTTTAATTATGACATTGAAATTGTTACTGATTTGTTGCTTATTGTTTAGAAGAAAATCACACAAGTTTGACATCAATGTTGTTGGAGAAACAGAATTACCATGGCAGTGGGGGGAAACCAGAATGGAAACAGTAGTGAACGAGGTAGGAAGTCTTCTAAAATGTGATTATACAAAAATTCAGTTTACTTGGAAAGTTATCTAAGCATGTTCATTATCAGCAATTCATATTTTGGTCAAAATGTTTTAAGATGTTTAGTAATTTTGACTTTTGAGAAATTAACATCAAGAATAGCACAGTTTTTTTATTTTAAATTTGTTGGTAAGCTCACATTAAATTGATTATTTGCACTAAGTTGATTGTCATTACAGAGTCTACACTTGCTTTGTAATAGTTCAGTGATTGAGACAAGTGAGAAATAAGGAAAGTATATTGGGGGATTGTGTTTGCATTAAATACAATGCTAGTCTGTAAGTGTACACATAGTCAAGGATACATTTTAATTTCATGAGAATGTATTAGCTGTTGTTGTCCATGCTGTTGATAGTTTTCATTTTTTTGTTCTTAGAAGCAAGTTTTTAATTAAGCTAGTCCGAAGGTAACTGTTGTGAGTCAAATTAATTTATTTTAAATAAACTGTGCAAGGTTTTTCTTATGTACTGTATGCAGAGGGTAGATTTTAGTGGTAGCGAGTAAATGTTTATGAGTTGAATCGCTGATGGGTATATGGGAAAATAATATTCATATACGACACCTTACCTCCTTTTACATAATAGCTTTTCTCATTCAATGCTGCCCTGTATATGCAAAAATTTTTCACTTGCCACTAGCCTTCATACTCCCACCTCTTCCGCATGTTTAATATGGTACGCCTGCATTGTAGCATGCAAATAATCCTAAGACAACCCTCCACTAATAGGAGCATGACATACACTTCTTTCACAACTGGTTCCCTCTATGCTGTAGAACCCAGTCTTCACTTCTTGATTTGGCACAGTAGAGTGCAAATGTTTCAAAATTTTGATCACGTTTGTTTAGTATTTTGCATTAACAGTTTAACTTGTTAAACAACTTTCTCAGTTGTTTCTACTTTTTCTCAACAATTTGTATTTGTTTTTACAGTGAAACTCAATATTATAGGTTGATATTTCATGATCCACTCTCAGTTGAATTTTACTTGCAGAATTTCAATTCACAATAACTACTACTGTTGTTCATACTGCCACTGCATTTCAACCTGTAATTTCATAGTCTTCAGCTTCATGCTTTCTGCTGAAGAGATATCGTTTTTTTTTGTACAATGTGGTCTATTATGTGGTCTGCTGCATCTCCTGATTGCAGACCAGATTTTCCTTTTTCTGAGAAACCTCTTCAGGAAGATGCTTATTTGGATAGTCTGTTTCTTCCTCTTTCCTTTTCCATGGAATTCCAAAATTCTTACTATTTAAGCTCCCAGTCTATTTTTAGCCTACCTAGATATGGTGTCACAGGTATGTTACCTTTTGTCTATATCCCTTGTCTGTCTAATGATTCCTCTCCTTCCATCTTAAATTCTGCTCTTTCCTCAGATCAACTAGTTTTTTTACCTTCTCCAAAGGTCAGGGTACATGCAGATTTGTTTATTGCACTATTGTACCCCTCATTCCTGAGATACTTATGAATTAGTGTACCATCATTTAGATTTTCTGCTTATGGACTCTCAGACCTTGAAGTTTTTGATTCCTATGTGGGGATCTGTCCCCTACTGTAAAGTATTTCCAAGGTCCAAATTTCCCATCTTCTTTGATCCTAATCAACCTCCTGCATTAACTCTTTTCTATCCATCTCATATTTGTGGCTATCCACAGCTCTCCTGAGGGGTTGTTGGAGGATTCTTGCTACCTCATGTATTCCACGTTGATGTGCTTATTTTTCTTGGCTACATCCTTGGTTCCTCTGCCAGCATCTCTCCAAGATATTTCAGACTATTCTTCTCAAGGATGCTACATCATCCACTTGAGATGGTTCTTTAACTCCTATCACAGTTGGGCCCAGCGTTATCCTCTTCCGTTAAGATTGATGGAGGTCTTGATTCTGATCTCTCAATCCTCTCCTTCCTCTTACCACATGCAAGGTTCTTTCTTTTGAGGACTTGGGCTTCCATGAAAGCTCGCATTCCCTGGGGTCATGCTCACTTGCATGCCTTTTAGTGGGTATTGCATGATAAATGGAATCTTGTTCAGGATTTATTGGACTCGGTTATCCTTCTTCCTCCCTCATGACACATCTGTTAAGTTGGATGTTTTTTTTGCCCTCAATGTTTCACATATCCTTTACCACTGCACTTATGTTTCTCCTATGTTGGCAGCTCTGGAATGTGATACCACATTTACAACTATTTCTCTCCCTTCCATTTCTATCACCATTCCAATCTGGGTCGTTGTCTTTGTCCTGTCTGTGCTCTCCTTTGCTATATTGCCTAAATGACTTCTTTCCGTGATTCTCATTCTTACCACTTTATCCATTGGAACCCTCCCTCTACCTGAGATATTTTTAATTTGCCAGTTTTTGGTGTTGGGTTTGGCTTGCACTTCCTTGTCTTCTGTCTCCCATTGTCTTTTTCCAGTATATTTACATCAGATTCAGCACCTCACCCTCTCCCTGGCTGCCCACTTCCATTGCCCATTCAGCGAGGTAATCCAGACTGGTGTGTGGACAACAGCACACACCTTTATCTCACATTAACTCTATCATATGACCATCTCCTCACCATTGGGAACCTGAATACTGCCTGTTGTCATCCTCCACAACTAGGTTCAACTGTAGTAGGTAGGTGTTTTTATATTTCTTTACAGTGGCACAATTTTACTCTGTGGTCAGTGGTGCCTGTCCAGGTATACTAATTCATAAATCTGCACTCTATTCTGGTTGGATAAGTTGGGACTGACCTCCTTTTAAAAAATAAAGTTTCATGGTCTCCCATTGCACTTTCTCCAGTGTCGCATTCCTCCAGACTCCCCACTTCATTATCCTCCCCTCTTCAAGTGGAGTATGGGAGTCCTTACCTCTTACAAGCTCCTAGGGTGGTGGACCATGGAGACATCCTCCTGAACATGCTCAGTGTTCTGTTGGTGTGAACCCTCATCCTACTGTGACTGGAAGAAAAATACCCGACACTGTCTGATTATGGACTGGGGATAATCCACTTAAATGCAGTTCACCTTCTGGCTTGGAACCCTCATCCTACTGCTGCCTGGATGTCAGTTCCTGGGTGGTCTGCTGTTGGATTAGAGCTGGACTAGCCAACGTAAGTCCTCAAACCTGTGGTTGTTAGGGAGCCCTCATCCTACTGCAGACCAGATGATAAATTCACAAGGCTACCAGGTTTTGGATTTGAGTGAACCACCAAATTGCATTTCCTTTTTCTATCATCTTCCAGATGTCAGGTTCCCAGGTGGCCTGGTGTTGATTGCATATTAGATGTGCACACATGTTCCCTGACTAAGATGGCAGAACAGAACCTGTTTTCCCTTCTGTTTCCTTTTCTTGAGGTGAAAATGGTAGGAACCCTCCTCCTACCATGAACTGGAAAATAAATAATCGATGCCACCTGGAGTTGACCCAAGGATTACGGTCTGATGCATCCTAGCCACTCTACACCATTTAGCACATTCAACTGAGTATTTGATATGCTCCTTTTTGGCCCAAATTAGTGACATATTTTCACAACGGACAAAAAGTATACCTGATTCAGATGTGGTGCAGTCTTCCACAGGTGTGTTCCTCTATCAAGAAATGTCACACTCCATGGGCATTCTTCAGACACTTTCTGAAGGATGTTCATCTAGGTAAATTTTGCACCAGTCTTTCCATCATATCAATATTGATCAAGCTGTCATGAGAGAAGAGGGAAAGTATTGTATTGGAAGTTAACATTTTTCTATACTGAAAATATATTTCCAATAGATACTTACCTTTTTTCACACTTCCCACCCTACCTCCACACTTGCAGTGCTTTTTTTTTTTTGTCTAATCTTGAAGTGAAGGTTGGGTTTTACAGTTTAGATGGAGCCAGATGTGACAGGAGAGCGTGTTGCACTCCCATTCATGGAGGGTTGTTGCATGATTATTTGTATGCTACAGTGCAACTGTACCACATTAAACACATGGGGTATGTGGGTGTATCAAGGCTTGTGGACGAGCAAAATATCTGTGCATATAGAAGGGCAGTGATGAATGAGAAAAGCTATTATGTGATTGGAGGTAAGTATCTATCAGAAATGTGTTTTCAGAGTAGGAAAATTTTAATTTTCGACCCTGAGTCTGATGTGAAATTGCTAAAACTGCTTTCACAATATACATTCTTTCTGTAACTGACCAACCAGACAATAGGCACTGGAATACAGAAATATCTCTGCTCTGTGTGACATTCACAAAGTGGTCCACTATACACAAGACAGAGCTGAAATCTTGTGAAACAGTAGATAAGTTCCTTGACTGCACAGTTTACAGAAAGTAACAAACACCTCAGTCTGAATTTAGCACCAGACCACGACTAGATAGTACTGTTCCAGTTTAGAAGTTAGAAAAATTCCAAATTTTGTGTATATTATATACATATATATATATATATATGTTGTGTGGGAGAGGGAGATAAGTAGTATTTGCAATTTAATACATCATTGGTTTACACAATACTGATGGTACCCTGATTGCTGTCAAATTACAGCAGATTTTGACCCATCATGCCATTCCTGCAGGAATTTGATTCATTGGGTGAGGACTCATCTTGTAATAAGACTGTGATCCAAAGCAAGCAGAAAATATGATTAATATGGTTACTGGAATGCTGACAGTTATAGCTTAGCATACAAAATGCTCTGATATGAATTTGCTCATGGTGTATGAGCTTATTTAAAAACATAGAAAGTCCAAAAGTAGCCAAACAACTAGGTGTGGCCTAGTGTTTAACCTAGCTGTAGATCAGAAGGTCCAAGGTTTGAGCCATGATATGGCACTGAAAATGCTTTCGACTGTGGATGCATTCTAACTGTGCAGTCAATCTTGTTTTTTGGTTGAGAGTGGTTGTTCAGTTGGTTGATACTGTGTTCCGGTTACCTGGCCAGTAGTTTGAAATTAGGGTTAGGGATATTTCTGGCTAAGTAAATCTGACCTGGTCATTTAACTGATGTGTCCATAAAGCGCTATTTTGTTGAAAATCCCCTTTAACATTCAGGAATCAGCTGTTAATGTAGTACTATTTAGTTTTTTAATATCAAAGCATTAATTACAAGATTTCTCTTTTTTTTTCCCTCTACTTAATTCTTATATTCAGTTTGTTCTAAATATGTGATTTTTATGTAGTCTTACAATTTATAATTGAGGGTCATTTTATCTTTTTATAAAATTATTATTCCATTAGTATGCATGTTCCAGAATTAACTCATATTTTTCTGCTTGTTCAAACAGTAGAAAGATGAAATTGAAAAACAAGCCGTACATTCACTTCACTGACTTTTTTTTAGCTATACAAAGGTTGCTGTCATTATTAGAACAGCTTAGTGACCAGGTTCAAGGCCGAGAAGAGGACAAAATTTTTTTAAGGGAATTGTTACAGAGTCGTCCACTTCAGGCACTTGTTTTTGTAAGTGAACTTGCATTATTTTGCCATTTTAGCTTCGATTTAATAAGGAGTTTAATAAAAAAACTTGCACATGGCTTAACCATTATATTCAGACTCAATTTATGAGACAAATAAAGATGAAAGCTTGAATACAAATCTGAATTTATCTTATTAAAAACACAAAAAAGTTTACTGAAATTTTAAAGTGTATAAAATTGAATTTTGCGAGTATATTTGCTCGGATGATGAACAATACAAAATCAGAAGTGATAAATAACAACATATTTAATGAACATATCAAAATATACATGTTCCTTCTTCAACATATAACTACAGTAAACAAAGACTAACAACTAATATCCTGAATATTAAGTTGAAGCTTATGTGCTACAATAGACATTTTAAAGGGCAATTTTGAGACTTAAAGTGGAGGGAGAATATAAAAACCAGTAAATATATATATATATATAACTCAAAGGAAATAATTAATTTTCTCGCCATGGGCTTGGTTTAGTTGGCCCGAGTTCGCGACCCCAAACTGACCTTTAGAGTTTCAATACTGTAACTTATAATATGTTTTGTGTATCTTTACAAAATTTTGCAAACTTTCCCTAGTTTGTTATGAAGTATTTTCACTAAAACTTTCTCTGTGAACATATGGAGTCAAAGTGTTGACTACTTTGAGTGCAAGGTGATTTTTTATGTTAAGATAAAAAATACTTTTCTTCATCTTAAAATTGTCAAATTTCATTTGCATAATATCTAAAACCTCCTAAATACATTTGAAACATTTGTTTTCAGTAAACTTTATATTTTATCTGCTATTTTCTCTACCCTATCTATACGTGGTGGGTCAATTTGACTGACCTCGTAACCACCATAAAAAATATGAAATAAATCTAAATTACTCTTTTTTTTTCTTTCTAAAATGACTTCAGATTGTAACATGAAACTACATTTGCTTAAAGCTCATAACAGTATCCACATATTTCAAATGAAATTTTGTTGTTTTATTGTCTTTTTAACCATACCTAACTAATAATTTTGCCATACAAGTTGTAACTGACTCAGTGAACATTTAGCTCATACTACCCTATCGAATTATGTAATGCATGGGGTACTCACAAGCATATCTTCTGAAAATGTTTTCTAATAATTGTTAATTTTCTTTATTTTAACTAATCTAACCTAAAAAGTTTATTTTTTTTTTAAATTTTAGTTACTTTTATAATAAATAAAGAATACACATGAAAAGAAAGACATATAATTCTTACCTGAGACTCCTTTTTTTGCTGTTGATTGTCAATGAAATTTGACCCTGCTTTTTTATACTAATGGTACTACTACATTAAATAATTTTTATTGAATTAAATAAAGTTCCTAAGAATACAGAATAATAATATGTAATAATTTGTCTGGCTTTCTAACTATGGAATAAGAGCCATTAAAAATCCAGCTAATCTCATCGACGTGTTTTCATTGGGAACTGGAAGAGAAATAGAAAATTCTCTGTACAGAAAACATTGTAATATAACATGCCATTTGATAGATTAAAACCTTGGCTTTGTATTGGCTATAAATAATATAGTATTAAAGTATCAGAGAGGACTATTAAGAATTTGTGAAAGAGAAGATGTAACAGGTGGACAAGTCTGATTTATTAGTTTATGGCTCTGAAACGAAATAAGATTGAAGGCTATAATATTATGCTTTGCCTGAGTAATAACAATATTATTCATATATCATGAAAATAAAGTAGTTTAATTAAATTTTGAACATAACTCAGTAAAACCTCGTGACATGCAGAAAAGGGTATCTATGTGGAAAGAGTTAAAACAGTCTTAACTGAAGTTATTATTTAAGCTAGGCACATAGCTAAAAACTTTAAAGTTAGCTGAGGAGATTTTGTGACCAATTATTTGGGGGTGCAGGGAGATGATAAAGGGTGACCAGTCCTATAGGAAGTCCACATGTGTTCATGGATACATACACTTAAATTACAGATCAAAAGTTAGTTTTGCTAATAATTATGTAGCTTTGACAGTTTCATATGATGCCTGAACAAAATGCAATCTTCAATTTTCAGTTGAATCTATGTGTAGTACTTATGTAACAGTTTGGTGAAGAATTAAAATTTGTTAACATAAGTAGGGAAGGCATTAACATATGGGCATTTGGGTACATCCATCCATTTAGGGAATTGAGTTTTCTGTTCATTAGATTATGAGTGGTGGTTTCAGAAAAAGGCCCAGGCCATATTTCTGAGTATTTGCTCTATTATTTTTAAGTTCCAGGAGTTAGTATTATATACCACAATGTAAATATATTTGATATTGCATTATTTTGACACTGTAGTTTTAATCTGTATTTTCATCATGTTATGTGTATTCTTAGTTCCTCTGGTTTTGTTAGACACATGTTAGACACATTTACGTAATGTTTTCTAACACAAACCGTATTGTATTATTTTGAAGGTTAATCAATATAGTTGTTATAATTTTTTTAGTACTGCAGTTTAGTAGTAGTGAAAATATATGTATGTTGCTTAGATACACAAGTATTTCAGTTATGTTCAGTAGTTTAGTAGTAGTGAAAATATATGTATGTTGCTTAGATACACAAGTATTTCAGTTAGATATCAATTCAGTTATATTAGCAACTCATGATTTAGGTTTATGTTAGTTACATACACTTGCTTTATGTCTTACATAGGCCTGTTAAGTATTATTAATTATCTATTTTGTTTTAATTAGCTATTTAGAATGGTTTTAAACCACCAGTGCTGTTGTTACTAATGTTCCCTGTTGGGTCAGAGGTAAATTTACAGACTTACAATGCAAAAAACAGGGTTCTAGTCCCATAGTGGACAGAGTGCAGATAGCCCAATACGTGATTTCGCACTAACACAAACAAACTATGATAAAAACAACAACAACAAACATTATCACTAACTTTCTTTTTGAACTTGTTTTAAACATTTGAGTTGTAGAAACACAATTTTTTTTTTTATCTGCTGAATTTAGAAGTAGATATAACAATTGGTTTATTTAATATCTCTTATAATGTATATTAGAATTTTCTTACATTTGAAGTAGCTTCAAGGAGAAAATATTTTGGCTCATTAGTTTTATTTAAACCAGGTGTACAATCGAGTAGCCAATCATAAAGGAAAAGGATGGAAGCCATCTAGTCAAAATGCTTCTCTCTTAGGAAACCAGGTAATATTTATAGCTAGACCATCAAAATAAATGTATTTGTGTTATGTAGGTGTGAAACTGCTAACTTAACCCTGTATCTGACTTTGATAACAAAGCTTTGAAGTTATTCAAGACAATATTACAAGTGTGCTTACATATACAGCTAGCTAAATATATCCTAAACTTTTATTACTGAATTTTTAACTGCAGCATAGTGGCTCATAGAATGACTGAGTTTTTTTTTCAAGTACAAACTTTTAGCTCGTAGCTCCATCTCTTGACCGATTTGAGATCTAATTATAGGCACAGCTATTGAGGATTCCTTCTTGTTTATATAGTGTTGTTCACAGAATATTAAATGCATTGAACTTATAAAATGTTTAAAGAGATTTTGCATTTCATGTGTAATAATATGAAATATCATATCGAGTATAGCTGCAAATTAACCTTCTTTAGAAAACAAAAGCCATTACTTTTAAGGCAAATACTAAGTTTTTGTTTTCATTATTATATTTTCTCATACAGGTATAGGTACTAAAATATGTGAATATAACAGTTTGTTCTTAATACCAGAATTTTAAATTTTTCAGTTACATAGCATTTCTGAATTTGTGTTTAGATAGTTGAAGAGCTGAGAAAAGGAGTTTCAAAAGATCAGCAAGAGCTTTGTCAGTTGTTGCGAGATCCTCATGTGAAGGTTTGTATTACTAGAGTAGGGTTTGTTGTTGGAAGTCTTAGGTGTTTATTGTTTAATTTATGCATCTTTAGAATAATTTAAAGGGCTTTATGATACCTCATGCAAATGCTTATGCCACTTGAGGGTAATGTGACGTGATCCGTAAAAGCCCAAGTAGGTAATGGTGTCATTTTTATTTTATAATGACAGAAAGCTTATTGTAATGCATAGTTGATGAAATGTAATTAAGCTAATTTCTGGTTTATTTGTTGCTGTTTGGTGAAATAATATATTGTTTATCAGGAGTCTCAAAGGATTTACTTATAATAGAGAATGCATTATTATTACATGGAAATTACATGTGAACATCAAGTTTCTTCGTTTCATGTCATAAAAAGAAAAAATTTAAATCTTTGTTGTTGTTTGCATTATACATGAAATATTAGTATTTTAACTAAAATTTCATAAGAACATGTAAAGTTTAGATTTTCTATAATCCTTTTTGTACTGAAAAAGTTTCAGTACCATTGTTTCTTTCTATTTCATAGTTGAAATAACCAAATAACATGAAACTTAGAACTAATTTACTAAATAGACTTTTCTTCTGCTTAAAAGCTTCATAAAATTTGATTGGTTTTCTAAAAGAAATGTTATGTAAGGCATCCTTTTATCTTATAATTTCAATTTTGTTTTATTATTCATCAGAAAGTTTAAATTTTTATTTCCAATCAGTTTCAACTTTATTGGTGTTCAATAATATTTATTTTACTGATTTTAGTAGTTACCACTACTGGCTGTATAACAAAAAAAACACCACAAAAATTAAAAAATATTTATCAATGACCAAGAGCCTGACCTTTTCCTTGTTTGACTATGTTAGAATAAATAAAAATCTTAAAAAATAAGATTTGCATTTCATTCTTTGGAATATTTTCCCATTGCCTAAACTCATTGAACCAAAATATGCTTACATGATGTCTTTTTATAGAAGAAATTTTTTGTAACTTTCAAACAGATATAATGTAACATTAAAATGTTTTCAGGAATGACAAGAATATTTAATGAAATTGAAAAAATTCCCCAGTTTTTTAGTTTGTTCCCAGGTCTTCTAAACTTACTATTATGTTCTTTTGTTCACTGTTGCAGTGCAGGTGCTTGTTTTAGTCATTTTCCCATGAAATCATAAATTACTGCTCAATTTATGTACTCTATAGTGATATGAATTATTTATAACCTGCTCTTTGTGATGGTATTTATAGCTTGTCTGTAGCTATTTTTGTATCTGAACTTCATTAGTAGCTGTTCAAATCACAGGATGTGACATAAAAGGGTGGAATGAAAGGCTATAGTAATGAAATTAATGAAAGAGAAGGTAAAGCACATGAACATATGCTTAAGGGATGATAGTTTCTTTTCAAATCTTAACTTGTGCTTTTGGATGGGCAGAAAAATTCAAAACATGAATAAATGCTTTGTATACAAGCAAATAATACCAAATGAACCTTTCAATAAATTCTAAAATGTTTTTTTTATATTAAAAATTGTTGAAATATAATTATTGTTACTTAAATTTTGAAATTTGATTTGCAGGTGTGCACTCAACACCTGAAAGGGTTAAGAAATAATAATAATATAAACTTAGTTACCTTTGTGGGTTATTATCATTTATATCATTTAATATAAATTTAAATTTCTTCCTGATGTGTCAGAAGCTTTCAGTGGTGTTTTACAATTTTTTTATTTGTAAAACGTATTTAATTTGTGTGTCAGAAATTAGGTGTTAGTGTTTTAGTTAAAGAATAAAAATGTAGAATATATATAGAGACTGGTATGTTGTACTGACCAGGGCTGGCTCATCCCTGCATACCTCTATAATATATATATATATAGAGACTGGTATGTTGTATTGACCAGGGCTGGCTCATCCCTATAGACCTCTATGATATATAGAGACCGATATCTTGTATTGATCAGGGCTGGCTCATCCCTATAGAGACTGGCATGTTTTATTGACCAGGGTTGGTTCACCCTAACATACCTCTATGATATATAGAGACCGATATCTTGTATTGATCAGGGCTGGCTCATCCCTATAGAGACTGGCATGTTTTATTGACCAGGGTTGGTTCACCCTAACATACCTCTATGATATATAGAGACCGATATCTTGTATTGATCAGGGCTGGCTCATCCCTATAGAGACTGGCATGTTTTATTGACCAGGGTTGGTTCACCCTAACATACCTCTATGATATATTTAGATTGATATGTTTTTTTGACCATGGCTGGCTCAACCCTACAGACCTCTGTGATATATAGGGACCGATATGTTTTATTGACCATGGCTGGCTCACTTCTACAGACCTCTGTGATATATAGAGACCGATATGTTTTATTGACCATGGCTGGCTCAACCCTACAGACCTCTGTGATATATATATATATAGGGACCGATATGTTTTATTGACCATGGCTGGCTCACTTCTACAGACCTCTGTGATATATAGAGACCGATATGTTTTATTGACCATGGCTGGTTCACCCTTACATACCTCTGATATATATAGACTGATATCTTGTATTGATCAGGACTGGATCATCCCTATAGACCTGTGATATATAGAGACTAATATGTTGTTTTGATCAGGGCTGCCTCACTCTTACAGGGAATTTAAATATTGCCTGAAACAACATGCTTTAAGTGGTGGAATATATTTTTCCTTTATTATGACAGTTAACTGTTTTTGTGTTTTTGTTGTTTAATTGCATGATGATAATGCATTGTGTTGTACAATCAATAGCAGCAACACAGAAAATGTATAATTAATTTCATTCTAATTAGTATGATTTGATTGGCAGCTGATACTTGAAACTCATGCTCTATGGTAAGCAATGTTCATTTGTTGTTAAACTTGTTACTCTTGAATTAGCTTTAACCCAAAGTGTATGGGGTCCATCCATTGAACTGACCTTGTATTTGAGAAGTAATGTTTACAATGTTTATCTTCACAATTTTTGTCAAGTTTTTAGTAAACATGAATAGTCTGTTGTGGACAAAAAATCAGATTTTTAATAAAGTATTTTTACTAAAGCTTTATCTGTGAATTTATGAAGTCAGTCTGACTCTGACTAGTCTAAGCCTAAAGTGATATTCATGTTAACAATAAAAACGTTTTTCATCCTACATTTTCCATATTTTGCATAACCTCTAGAACCTCCTAAATGAATAACCAAAATTTTTTTTTGTAAAATTATATAGTAAACCTTTTCTTTTATTTTCTGTACTCTAACACTAACTGTAGGAAAATCATCTGTAACAAAAGTTTAAAAATATGAATTAAAATAAAAGTACATTTTTTTTTAAATGACTGCAGATTGTAACTGACAATTACAATTATCTGTCTTAACAGCATTAGGTCTCTAACCTTCTCACAGATGCGTTCATTTAATTTTGTCATTCTTTCAGCTAAGTCGAATTACAAAACCATCATAACAAAGCAATAAATCACCTGTAGAGAGTATTACCAAAGTTACAGTAAACAAAGTATCAAATTACATAATGCACAAGCAGCTCATGCTCACACCTCATGGAAAAAATGTTTTCCATTTATTATTTCTCACTTAACTTAAGTTTCAATTTTTTACATTTTAGTTTAATTTATAACAATACCATATAACAAAGAAGAAAAGCAGTACTTATGTATAGACTCTTGCATTGTATCATTGAAACTTAATCCTCTTTTTGCTAGGGTTCTTTGTAGTATGTAAATCTTTATTAAATTTCAATTTGCAATTTAAAACAAAAAATATTAACACACAAAATGAATTAATGTCCTAAACATATGATGTAAGCTTTCTAACTAAACTGTAAGTGGGTTATAGTAATTTAGCTGGCTTTCTAACTAAACTGTAAGTGGGTTCTAGTAATTTAACTGGCTTTCTAACTAAACTGTAAGTGGGTTATAGTAATTTAACTGGCTTTCTAACTAAACTGTTAGTGGGTTATAGTAATTTAACTGGCTTTCTAACTAAACTGTAAGTGGTTATTGTAATTGAACTGGCTTTCTAACTAAACTGTAAGTGGGTTATAGTAATTTAACTGGCTTTGTAACTAAACTGTAAGTGGGTTATTGTAATTGAACTGGTTTTCTAACTGAACTGTAAGTGGGTTATAGTAATTTAACTGGCTTTGTAACTAAACTGTAAGTGGGCTATTTTAATTGAACTGGCTTTCTATGTAAACTATAAGTGGGTTACAGTAATTATGTTAGCTGATTGATGTGATCTTAGCAGTAGCAGCAATAAAACTGTAGATCATATAATTCAGAAACTGTCCTCAGAACAAGCTAGCCTAGTGAGAAATTTAGTAAATTAAAATAACTCAGAGTGAATTATTGACATATTTGGAAAGATTAGATATGTTAGAAAGTAAGAAGATTGGAAGCTGTAAATTATCTTTGTCTTAGCAATACATCTACTATAAGTGTGTAATTTATGCCAAACTCAGAAGATCATATAGGTGTGACAAGAATGTCTAAAATGGACCATTTGGAGGAAAGAAGTGTTACATGATAGAGAAATTAAGATATGGAATATAATTAAATATTTCTCTTGGAAGTTTTGAAATTAAAACTTATATAATGATAAAAATTGAATTATAAACTACATTTTGATGGCAAGTTTATTGACATACATTAATAATAAAGTTTAATTAAATTTTTAATGTAACTCTGTAAAATATTATAATGTGAATTTTGACCTCCCATGTGTGCATGTAGGGTTGATAGCATAATTATACATTCATTTAACCAGATAATGAAAAATATTGGTGTGTCTATGCTAGGGACTTCTTCAAACACATGATCAGATAGCAAGAAAAGAATTTGTTCCTGTTCTACCTGATGTTCCTACAGAAGTTGATGAAGATGAGGATACTGTAAAAATTGTTCAATTGGTGAAAAGTAATGAGCCTTTGGTAAGTCTAAAAATAAAAGATACTGTGCAAAATCACACTCATACTGTAACTATTTAAAGACAGTTATATAAATTTCATTGGTTATGGTTTTCTAAAAACATGTAGGCTATTAGAAAATATTGGAATTCAAGGATGTCATTCACTAATTCTTTCCTGGGGTTGGGTTTTTATTAACTTCTTTTTGGGTGATTGATTGGTTGTATCTGTTGAGCATTTCAGGAATTGGGTTAGTTAACTTCTTCCTGATTAAGTGACTGACTGTATCTGTTGTGTGTTCTAGGGATTGGGGTAATTAACTTCTTCCTGATTAAGTGACTGGTTGTATCTGTTGTGTGTTCCAGGGATTGGGTTAGTTAACTTCTTCCTTATTAATTGACTGGTTGTATCTGTTGTGTGTTCCAGGGATTGGGTTAGTTAACTTCTTCCTGATTAAGTGACTGGTTGTATCTGTTGTGTGTTCCAGGGATTGGGTTAGTTAACTTCTTCCTGATTAAGTGACTGGTTGTATCTGTTGTGTGTTCCAGGGATTGGGTTAGTTAACTTCTTCCTTATTAATTGACTGGTTGTATCTGTTGTGTGTTCCAGGGATTGGGTTAGTTAACTTCTTCCTGATTAAGTGACTGGTTGTATCTGTTGTGTGTTTCAGGGATTGGGTTAGTTAACTTCTTCTAGGTTAATTGACTGGTTGTATCTGTTGTGTGTTCCAGGGATTGGGTTAGTTAACTTCTTCCTGATTTAGTGACTCTTCATACCTCTTAGGTTTTCTTGGATTAGGTTAATTAACTTCCTCGAAGGTAAGCTAAAGGTCTGTTTCAGATTATCATAAGTCATACACAAATCTGAGTCTGCATGTGGCTATCAGGATGTTGTAAATATGTTACTTAATAAAATATCATTGTTCTTTTTATTTTGTATAAACTCGTTTTGTTTTGTTTTTCAAATGATTCTATTAAAACTTTTCAGGGGGCAACTATAAAGTACAATGAGGCAACTGGAGCTATTGTTATAGCACGCATTATGCATGGTGGGGCAGCTGATAGAAGTGGTAAGTTGCTTTTCTAGTTTTTTTTTATTATTATTTTTGAACGATAGCTTTAATGTATATTTTTTGTTAGTTTTAATTTTTTTTTCATTTGCAAAGAAGCAGGTGCAATACATCAGTGTTTCACAAACTGTGGGACAAATCCTGTGAGGGCACAACTAGAGTTTAGGTGTGTGAGTTTGAGGAGCATCAGGAAAACATTTGGTTTTTTGGCTGTTTTTAAAGCTAATTTATCATTGTCATCATTGGCACATAAACACACACACACACACACACACACACACACACACACACACACACACATACATGTACATATATATATATATATATATATATATCACAGTTCAACACATTGACATCTGGTACACTCTAAATTCCTTTGTGCACATGTCACAAAAATTGTTACTGAGTTACATTCAAAACTTAATTAAACCACTTTACTATCAATGTATCTTAATGAAACTAGCATTATCAAATACGTTATAATTCAAAGTGTTGTATTACCCAAGTTATTACTCCTTTATTTCAGAGGAAACCTATGAAACAATTAAATTTTCAGTTTGGTTGTCATGTGATGTGTTCAGTTAAAATATCTGAGCTTTGGCTTCTGTTTCTATTAAGATTAGTCATAGTACCTCAACAACAGTCTAGACGAGCTTCTACCCATACAAGGTCGAGTTCTAAATTTAAGTTTCATATCACAATGGACTAACATTCCATGAAGGAGATTATTTTTTTCTCCCCTTGATAGATCCCATGCTCAAATTCTGTTCTTAAGCATTAGTTTTCTCTAGGCTTTTCTAGTTTGATAGACAGTTAAATTGTATTTACGTCCTTTATGTTTTAGTTAATTATGTATTATTTGTGTTTTAAAATTCATATTTGAAAGGTTTAATGAATTTTTAAATATTATTCTAAGCTTTACCTTGCTCAAAAAGTTTTTCCTAAAAAGGCAAGTGCAAACCATGTCTTGTCAAAGGCTAAACCATTGATAACGTTATATTGGACACTCTTTAAAGCATGGTGACAAAAATAATAAAAGATATAGGATTGGAAAGGAAAATAAAACATTAAAAATAAATCTGTGAAAATGTAAAGACTTGAAATTATGCATATGACCCAAAGAAGATATTTTAAAATTATTAAACAAAAGAGATAAAAGGTTTGTATATATTTAAATTTCTTAATCTTAACATTTCATTGCACTGAATGTTTATGATAATAGCTAGAATTAGTGATATGGTATAGAAAATGGCAAATAAAATATAAACATTTACATTAAAAAATTTTGATATTCATTTAGAAGGCTCTAGAGATTATGCAAGTGAAATGTGAAAACTGTAAGATGCAAAAAGTATTTTTATACTTAACATGAAAATCGTCTTTCAGGTGAACTATTAAGTGTCTGAATGCAAATAACTACAATAAATAAAAATTTTTTATTAGAAATAGTAGAAAAAAATCAACATGAAATACTTTTTATTTTTCTGAAACTACATACTTTTCGAAAGTTCTTGTCAAATTACAAACAATTTCATCCACCATTTTTCTGTTTAGTTATTTTCTTATATCTGAGGATGACCTAGCTAGAGAGTTGAAATGTTGCATTTCTATATTTGTGTATAGTAGGTTTGGAAAAGCATGTGTGTTTTAGCAACAGCCCATGTATTTTAAAAATTCATAATTTCTTTGTTAATGAACTGTTGTCTAGGTTTGATACATGTTGGGGATGAAGTTCATGAAGTAAATGGGATCAGTGTACTAGGAAAATTGCCTCCTGATGTAGTCAGTATTCTGGTAAGTATTCTACACATACAGAGTAAGTACTGGACAAGTAACATCTCAGTATTTGTAAAATTATCTTATGTTCTGGTGTACTGAAATAAATACAATCTACATGTGTTGTTTCATATTCTGGGTTTTCTGTTCTAACATTTTTATAATCTTGTCTGATGTAAAATTCTTTAGTTAAACTATTTTCATCATCAATGGTTAGGGCTTGAATGCCTTTTACAAGCTAGCAAAGCATGATTATACTTGCCATGAGACATTATTAGACGTATTACATTTTTAAACACTACAGTCTATATCTAGTCCTCAAGGGATTTTCAAGAATGAAATCCTCTTATAATTCTTGAAAATCTCTAAGGGATTAGATAAAGAATGTAGTATTTAAAATATGATAAGCCTAATACAGATATACTATAACAAGTATAATTATTGTCATCATCTCAAGGAAATGAAAACAAAAAGCCAATCAGGTTTGATAATTTTTTTTCAAATATATATATATATATATATATATATATATATATA
>NW_013665756.1:775999-800187 GCF_000517525.1 Limulus polyphemus
TCTTTGATGGCTCCATTTTGTAGGTGCATTGTTAGGTGTCTTGACAGGGTTGTGGTAGTCATTCCGATGTAGGAGGCGTTTGCCAGGAGCTCGCAGTCTCTTTTATTACACTTGTACTCGTAAATGACGTTCACTTGCTGTAGATCTGTTGTAAAATACACTATTGTCTGTGTTGGAGCTATGTATGACCTTTAGTTGGAAATTAGAGAGCACAGGGTCATATTTATTTATTTATCCATCCATCATTACAATGTATGAAAGAAACTGGAAAGAATTCATATCTCTTCCAAGATATCAATTGGATTCTGTTATATTTTTGTGTAATATTTTTTTATTAATTCATTTATTTATCATAAATAAGCTTAAGGAGTTTTTGAAACAATTTCTTGTAGCTGAAAGTATTTAAAAATCAAAACTTTTTGGGAACAAAAAAGAATCACAAAAAGGTGTTAATATTGCATCAATTCTGCATAAAAATATGGTTTGTTTTTCAAAATGTAAACAATATTTTTCTGTGTGTGAACACTTAACTTCCTCTCCACTCTTAAGTTACAGTTTTCTCAAAAAATAGTGATTTTGTGGTAATATTTTTTAAAGAAACAGAGGCTTAGATAAATTGGTTAAAAGTTAGAAAATACTAACCCGCATGTTGTGAATATGGTCATCCTGACCAACTCGTGTGTGTGCATGCATACATGTAGATATGATGACGAGGAACCCACTTTGAGACTACTAATGGTTGGAGACGGTTTGAATGGGTAATGAAGAAAAACTTTAATACAAGTCTAACATAACAGCAAATGTGCAACGTTTCAACAAGGTTTTGCTGTTACGTTAAACTTATATTAAAGTTTTCTTCATTATCCATTCAAGCCATCTCCAACCATTATTATACATGTAGATAGTTGTACATCTCAATAAAAGTTTATTCCTGGGAAATATCCATTATACAATATTCCTTTCATCATCTGCTTATGAAGCTTCATGTTGTTGCTGTTTTTATTTCATATTTTTCATAGTGGGTAGAACTTTCAATGCAGTAAGACATAAGTTTAGTACAATACTGTTTATTATATATGTATATTTAAAACTATCAAATTAGATCTTTCCATGGTATTATTTTTGAAAAGCAGCAAACACAGGATGGTACCATCACTTTTAAGCTGGTGCCAGGAGAAGATTTTTTCCATGCAAGAGAAAGTCGGGTGCGAGTGCGGGCTCACTTCACCTATGACCCTTCTCTTGATCCCCAGGCTCCATGCAAAGAGGCAGGTCTTCCATTTAGTAAAGGTGATATTTTACATATAGTCAATCAGGATGATCCCAATTGGTGGCAGGCCAGGAGGGAGGGTGAGAGAAACTCTAGAGCTGGACTTATACCTAGTCGACAATTACAAGAAAGGTAATATTAGCTCCATTTGATTTGTCTCGAAAGTTCTTTAGCTGAGAAACAATGAGCTTGATGCACAATGAATAATAAATATCAATTTTTTTTATCATAAATCTATTTGTCTGGAGCTACGTCTGTGATATATTAATGAAGTTCTTAAGTTTATTAAGTTGGCACAAACATAAATCAATAAAAGTAAGCTTAACATTTTAATAGAACTTGTGCTGCTGATGTCATCACAAACATTAGTCAATAAAAGTAAGCTTAACATTTTAATAGAACTTGTGCTGCTGATGTCGACACAAACATAAGTCAGTAAAAGTAAGCTTAACATTTTAAAGAACTTGTGCTACTGATGTCCTGTTAATTTTTTTCTTCAGGATGTATTTCTTTCTTTTTCATTACTGTCATGTAAATAAATTATTTAGAGATGGGTGTTTGATGGAATTTGACAATTGGTTGTCAGACTCATTAAACATTTACATTCAACAAATCAGTTATTCTCTGTTGAGACTTGGTTAGTTGGAATAAGTGAAAATAATATTAATTGGAAAAACCGTTGTCAATTACTTGATAATGTTTGTGAATTGGACACTAATTGATTAGGCTAAACAACCCTGAATTAATCACAAATGATATTTGGAAATAGTAATGGCAATACTTTGGTCAATGAAATATTTTGATTAAACAATAACAATGATAATCAGAAACCTTAATTTTGAGTAGTTGACTATTTTTGTTATATTAATTGATTTAACCCTAATTTTGATTGAATATTTTGTGGAACACTAATTGATGTAATGAATTATATCAATTAATTGAGTTGATTGCAAAGCTCTACTATTATTATTCTTGATTTGTGATTATAGATTACAAGTTTAGCATGTGCATGTAGGGTTAATAATAGTTGTTCTCTGTTATACATGAATAATGCTAATTTGATTGAAATAATTGTCAAAATTTCTGAAATAAAACTTCTATAAAGTTAAAATTAGAAAACAGCTAAAATGGGATAGAAAAAATTCATCATTTAAAAACAAAATGCCACCGTTAACATTACATCATCAGATACTCAGCACAATTGTACACAACACTTAAGTACACCCAGTTGGTTATGACAACCATATAACCTTGAGCTAACATAAGTATAAACCTATTCCTTGTGTTTTATTTATTAAAGGTTTGTATTCCTTTATCAAAATGACTTATTTTATTTTACGTTTATTAATATTAGGTTCTCGACAAATAATTTTAACAGTTTTATTTTCAGTTATGTCAACCATATAACCTTAAGCTAACATAAGTATAAACCTATTCCTTGTGTTTTATTTATTAAAGGTTTGTATTCCTTTATCAAAATGGCTTTTTTATTTTACATTTATTAATATTAGGTTCTCAACAAATAATTTTAACAGTTTTATTTTCAGTTATGTCAACCATTTAACCTTGAGCTAACATAAGTATAAACCTATTCCTTGTGTTTTATTTATTAAAGGTTTGTATTCCTTTATTAAAATGGCTTTTTTTATTTTATGTTCATTAATATTAGGTTCTTGACGAATAATTTTAACAGTTTTATTTTCATTACAACGTTCTGTATCTTTAAAATGTTGGTAGACATGTGACGAGCATCTCCATGTTCTGCTGTTCTAGTATTTAAATTACTACCAATAGAACAGCAGAAGTAATTGATGAAAGAACTGTTTGGGTTGGATACGTGAATTTCAAACCTTGGGAATGGTGATGTGAAATATAGCAGCTGTATTACTATTCTCGTATCTTTTTTTTTCTTTGTTTTAAAATAACATTTCTGTTTTTGTTATCTGGGAAAAATGTTTTAGTGGAGAAAAGTTTTTTGTAACTATGAACTAATATTAGGATACACCCTGAACTATCTTCAGTAAGTCATAAAGACCTGTTTCTCAGAAAATCCAAGAGACATTTGCCAACTTCTAAAGAAGTTGGGTGGGAGACCAGTGCATGACAGTATTTACAGAAATAGTCATTTATAACTTCAGTTTATTTTATTGGTGTTGATGTACATATGCAAGTCACAAGGTTTCTGCTGTAAATTTTGCCACATGTGATTTATCTTGATATAATAACCATGTTTACATTACAGGAGAATAGCTACCATAAGGGATCTTTCCTTGAAAAAAAAAGAGGTGTTGCCAAGGTGTCAGTCACCAGGCTTAAAAGAACAGAAATCAAGAAAAGTGAAAAAAATCATGTACGATGTTTCAGAAAATGATGGTACGTAAGCATGAATTAGAGCAGCTTGTATATTTTCAGAATGTGTGTTAAGATAGATACATTTTAACTGTCAAAACTAGTTTGAGACAGGAAATATATATATATGTGTGCGTGTGTGTGTGTGTGTGTAGAGAAAGGAGGGGAGGTGCACATATTTTATAAGAATGATCTCTATGTGCTTATCCAGTAATCTGCCACTGTATATTCAAATGTGGTTCCACTTAACACCTATATTTTGGTTCATAGTGAATTCCTGACCACTTGTAAGTGAACTGTTACCTTGGGGAAACTTCTGCCTCGAAGTATGTGCTATAGCAAAAAGATGGCTATGTAGCAAACAACTACAAAGTCTGGGGCACACAAGTTTCAAAGGTGACTGTCTTTAACTTAGTAAATAACAACAGTAAGGGAAGATCTGTATATCTACATTAGAATGCCAGACTATTAAAACAGCACACCTATCACGAACAGTTGTTGTCCAGGGAGTCCCTCCACCAAACCATAAAATAATTGCTAACAAATTGTAAAAACTGTGCACTAGATAATTATAATAAAAAAGCACAAACCACAAGTACACAAGCTGCTTCCTAAACTCCTTGGTGAGAGAAAAGACAAATTACAAACAGTGTATGAAAATGCTTTGCACATGAAAGATGAACATTTGTTGCAATGTTGGTTAATTCATGGTACAAATCTGCTACCAATTGTGAGTCAATGTGGACTTTTCTAGAAGGTACAGAGAAAGTAAAGAAAGTTTTTCATTAGGCTTCATGATTGCTGCAGATTTGTCAATTTCTCAGACAGTGGAAAATGTAAGACTTTGCAAAGTCCACAATAAAGCAGAGATGAAAAAGGAGAATGTATTGATACCATTTATACAAGATAAAATTCCTGTACTTTGAGACCATGGTACCAAGAAGATGTAGGCTATGTCGGGTTGAAGCCCACAGATGGAGAATGAAATTAATTTCTATGGATGTATTTCTGAAGTTACCTGACTGCACATCCATGAACATTTGTTTGATTAAATGTTGCCTGTAAAGCTGCTGTCCATGAGTAACAGTACATAATAATGATCATCAAATTGATTATGGTTCAGAAAAGTAGTTTCAAAAGTAGTATGGCACCTCGAATATAGTTCTTATAAAATATAATTAACCCTCCATGTCTAATAAGATAAAACAAAAATATTTGTAAAGCTATATTATCTTGTGAAAGAAGTTTAGTTGAAATGCTGTGTATATTTTATTTACATAGGTAAAAGCAGTTTAGTTGTAGTGCTGTGTATATTATATTTACATACATAAAGAAGTTTATTTGTAGTGCAGTGTATATTTTATTTACATAGGTAAAAGAAGTTTGTTTGTCATGCTGTGTATATTTTGTTGTGTAGAAAAGTTAAATAATCTTTAAATTACAGATTTTGATAGGGAGGAACTAGCAACTTATGAAGAGGTTGCAAAACTATATCCAAGACCTGGACTACACAGGCCAATTATATTAATTGGTAAGTGTAACATTTAGGGTATTACTTATGAAGTTGTTTACCAAACCTACAATTTTAAAACACTAATTTTAAACCCTAAAGTCACAGAATTTGTAACTTTGCATAAATGATTTGAAAAAAGGATTGAAAATCATTCATTTAATACTTACTTTAAAATAGTACAGTTTTATTTTATAAATAGATACGAATCACAATGCTAATTGGTTGATATCTTCAAATAGACAGAATTAGGGTGAGAGCAGCAGCATTTTATAGATGAAATGGGTGTTAATACTGTTGTATAGTTAGAATTCATAGAATAGTGACATGGGTTTGGCTGATGAAGAGTCCATAATTTACCTATAATACCTAGCTACCAGAAGAGAAAGCCTTAAGTTCATAACAGTAACAGCATGGACTCTGTCAGATACTTTGAAATCCTTCTGTTCAAGTCAAGTTAAGACTGTGTTATGATCTAATGACCCTGCAGTGTCATAATTATGTCATATTAGTTGACTCTGTAAACTTGGACTTGGTCAATTTGACTCTCCTTGTAACTAAGAAACTATACATACCCTAACTCTGAATTTATTAAGTGTATCTTTACAAAATGTAGCAGTCTTTGAGTAAACATTACAAGTCTGTTGTATACAGAAAATCAGGTTTTTGGTAAGTATTTAACTAAAGATTTGTCTATAAATTTATGAAGCCTTTACTGAATCGATCCAAGTGTAAGATAATTTTCATGCTAAAAATATAAATACATTTTTTTCATCTTACATTCACATAAATTATAGAACTTTCTAACTAAACCTCAACATTTTTTTCACTGGAACTTCATATTCTATCTGTTATTTTCTCTACTCAACACTTACCGTAGTGAAATCCTCAATGTAGGGTAAAATGAAAAGTTTAAAATCTCTCTCTCTTTTTATATGTATAAATATATATAAAGCACAAAAAAATCTGTGTGTCTGTCTGTTATCTAACTACTACTAGGTTGGTGGGCCAATTTCAACCAAAGTTTGGAGAAAGGGGCATGTTGGTGAGGGGTTTACAGCCCTCTTCACCTCCCATTATTGCCATTATTGAGCATTTATGACCTTTGTAGGTTGACGTTAACTACATTCATAGATGGTGCCATGTCCTACACCAAAAATAACAAATTTTCTGTAACACAATAAATATATATATATATATATATACATATATATATATATATATGTGTGCAGTGTGCACTAGTGCTCTCTACAGAGGAATGCAATGAAAATAAATGGCCACCACTGTCGCAATAATTCATAAACTCAGCTGAAGTTTCTACTCCAAAAGCCACCATAAGGATGATATGAAAAGCCATTTCTTGAGATATATCTACTTCCTACTTGGACCTGTTAACTTTTAACTTTGGCCTGTAAGACACTTCTGTGGCCAATGACTGTCAATTGATTAATCACATGAAACAATATGGAAGATATAAAGAGGCGGGTGTTGAAACTGGGTAACAGAAACCACTACTTTGGCTGTTCCCTCTTCCTACAAACTCACTCTGACCATAACAAAGTGTATACCATGTTTTAAGTATATACATATTGAGTTGTTAAAGCTTACATAAAACTTTTGGTGTAGTAAAAATGAATACTGTAATAATATCTTATGAATACGTGGTGTAAAAATTAGGATTTTTGTGTTATTTATCATAGCATCCATCCACATATCTTGTTTTAGTTCATAACTTGGACAAAGGACAGGTACCTCAGCTTGTTATGAAATAAATCTAGATTACTCTGTTTTTATTTCTAGAACATCTTCATATTGTAATAGACAGTTATACACTATCTATTTTTACAGCCGAAGCTAAGAAACTCTTAAATCTGGGTCATTTTGTTTTATTGCTTTACAACTGCTCTTAGACCCTCTCAGACTACGTTAAAAGCCATTTATCATAACCAGACAGCTCTGTGTAAATATGTGATTGAACAACAATCATGCCATGTGATGTGCTCATGCCAGGATATTGAATATCATGAGAATTTTCTTTTTTATTTAAGCTTTCTTACCTAACCTAATAAGTTTCTAATTTCTACATTTTTAATTACTTTTACAAAAAAAAGAATATATATATATGAAAAACAAGAAATTCAGTATATCTGGAATTCTGTCTGCTCTTTGTGTTTCTTATCTAATAGCAAGTGTAAGAGAGAATTATGTTCTTGAACATTCAACAGTACAATACAGTTAGGTTAGGATTTTGACTGAGGGAAAATTTCATAGCCTTTTCAAACGAAGGATATTTGTTCAGTAAGATTCCTAAAGAAACTATACCACAGACCAATCTGGAGCAACACCCTCAACTGGAAAATGAAGGCTTTGGCTGTCAAACAGATTTATCGTACTCAAACATCCAATGTGATGAAGCTGGGCATATTGCTTGGGGGCATTAGAAATATAGTAAAGTTCTGAAGGCTCATAAGCCAAGAGTTCAGAAGTTGTTTTTATGGGAAAGATTGCTGAAAACAAAGTTTCAAGTCTTCTGATGCAGATCCATTGTGAATCTTTGTTCATTTATTTTTCTTAACATGGCCTTAAATGCTGTTGTTTACGTACAGTCTATGGAAAGTTTGTCAGCTGTGTTGTGGAAACATTTCCACTGAAGCTTGTTACAACAGTGTGTAATTGTGAACGTGAATGATAGAGGAGGAAATAGAAAGTGTGTAATTGTGGTTATTCAAGTGAGCATGACTAACAGAGGAGGAAACAGACAGTGTGTAATTGTGGTTATTCAAGTGAACGTGACTGATAAAGGAGGAAAGAGACAGTGTGTAATTGTGGTTATTCAAGTGAGCATGACTGACAGAGGAAGAAGTAGACATTTATTAATTCTTTCAAAATAAGTTAATGAAAATATTGAATTCCTTCAAATATAACATTCAGTGTTTTTTTCTTTAGGGCCTCCTGGTGTTGGAAGAAATGAACTAAAGAGAAGGTTATTAGCAACAGATCCTGACCACTATAAAACCACTGTACCTCGTATGTATTTATAGCAATAAGCACAGACTCTACTCTGTATGTATAGTAATAAGCACAGACTCTACATTGTATGTATTTATAGTAATAAGCATTGACTCTACCCTGTATGTACTTATAGGAATAAGCATTGACTCCACATCGTATGTATTTATAGTAATAAGCATTGACTCTACCCTGTATGTACTTATAGGAATAAGCATTGACTCCACATCGTATGTATTTATAGTAATAAGCATTGACTCTACCAGATATATATTTATAGTAATGAGCATTGACTCTATTCTGTATGTTTTTATAGTAATAAGCATTGATTCTACATTGTATGTATTTATAGTTATAAGCATTGACTCTACATTGTACGTATTTATAGTAATGAGCACAGATTCTACATTGTATGTATTTATAGTAATGAGCACAGACTCAACATTATATGTATTTATAGTAATAAGCATTGACTCTACCCATTATGTATTTATAGTAATAAGCATTGACTCTACCCATTATGTATTTATAGTAATAAGCATTGACTCCACCCGGTATGTATTTATAGTAATAAGCATTGATTCTACCCGGTATGTCTTTATAATAATAAGCACAGACTCTACACTGTATGTACTTATAGTTATAAGCATTGACTCTAACCTGTATGTATTTATAGTAAGAAGCATTGACTTTACATTGTATGTATTTATAGTAATGAGCACAGACTCTGCATAGTATGTATATATAGTAATGAGTACAGACTCTACATTGTATGTATATATAGTAATGAGCACAGACTCTCCTGGTATGCATTTGTAGTAATAAGCAGTGACTATAGATTGTATTTATTTATTTATAGTAATAAGCATTGACTCTACATTGTATATATTTATAGTAATAAGCATTGACTCTACCCGCTATGTATTTATAGTAATAAGCATTGACTCTACATTGTATATATTTATAGTAATAAGCATTGACTCTACCCGCTATGTATTTATAGTAATAAGCATTGACTCTACATTTTATGTATTTATTGTAATAAGCATTGACTCTACATTTTATGTATTTATAGTAATGAGCACAGACTCTACATTGTACGTATTTATAGTAATGAGCACACTCTACCCTGTATGTATTTATAGTAATAAGCATTGATTCTACATTGTAAGTGTATATAGTAAAAAGCATTGAATTTACATTGTATGTATTTATAGTAATGAGCACAGATGCTACATTGTATGTGTTTATAGTAAAAATCATTGAATTTACATTGTATGTATTTATAGTAATGAGCACAGATGCTACATTGTAACTATTTATAGTAATGAGCGCAGACTCTACATTGTACACATTAATAGTAATTAGTACAGACTGTACATTGCACATATTTATATTCATGAGCACAGACTCTACATTGTACATATTTTTAGTAATGAGCACAGACTCTACATTGTACATATTTTTTTACTTTACATTGTACGTATTTATAGTAATGAGCACAGATGCTACATTGTATGTATTTATACTAATGAGCACAGACTCTACATTGTACATATTTATAGTCATGAGCACAGACTCTACATAGTACGTATTTATAGTAATGAGCACAGACTACATTGTACATATTTATAGTAATGAGCACAGACTCTACTTTGTACGTATTTATAGTAATGAGCACAGACTCTACACTGTATGTATTTATATTAATGAGCATAGACTCTACCCTGTATTTATTTATAGTAATGAACATAGACTCTATACCCTGTATGTATTTGTAGTAATGAACTCTACCCTGTATGTATTTATATTAATGAGCATAGACTCTACCCCGTATGTATTTATAGTATTGAGCATAGACTCATTTAAATGATCTTTTATTTGAAGACAAGCTGAAATACCCATCAACTGACAGAGAATGTTTGAATTTAATTAAAAAAGTGTAAGTTTAACAAAAATCATATGTTTCAAAGTAATAACTTGAACATAAACTTTTTCTGAAAATTTTAAAGTTATAACAAAGCTTATTCATAAACAGCTTTTACTGTTTGCTTTCCATCTACCAACAAATAAAGATTTAGAGGTGATTCCACCGTTGAATACCTTACATCTCACTGACCATGAGAAAAGCATGGTTGTTTGAGAGACGATCCAGCAACTTTCATACTTTGACCTTGAATCCATTTAGAATATTCAACAATGTCTAAAACATCAACCTGCCAAGCTTCTTTGAGATTGACTTAATAGGCTGGGAGTAATTAACCATTAGGCTTTACAAAATGGAAATGGGGATAAGTTCAATTTTAACCCCTTTGGACATTTTCCATAGTTCATAGTGTTTACATACAAATTTTGGTTGAGTTTTGCCCAATATGCTCAGAGTAGTTAAGGTGCAAACAAACACACACATTTCATCTTTATATATATATATATATAGATTAGGCATTACTTTTATTCTTGTTAGAAACTTGTTCAGATATTGTTTTAAATTTAAAAAAAAATTTTAATCAACCCGAACTGACATCATTTATAAGATGACAGAATAATTTTATGAAATTTATTCATGCAGTCAGTCGCCAGTCGAAAACTGGCCTTTTATACGAATGCTTGATTGAATATTGATATGGCTATATGATCATACAAATTTTTCTGTTAATTATTAAGTGGTATGATCACATAAAAATGATTACAAACTTATTGTAAGAGACATAGATTAAAATTTGTAATTGCGAAGTATGAACGTATATATATGTATATATCTGATTATCTTAGTTTTACAGTAGACATACAACACTAAAATCCTGGGTTTGATTTTGTGTGGTGGAAAAAGAGCACATAGCTCATTACGTAGCTTTTCACTAAAAACAACAACAATATATAACGTACGTTTTTCCACAGCAGTGGTTTACAAGAGATAATGTTGAAAATTGAGCTGTATTACTTAGTCACCAGAATAAATAACTTTGGTTCATAAGACGGAAGTTAATACTCACACAAATTGTTAATCGTTGTTATTGAAAAGCTGTTTAAAAAGTTAAGATGTAAGAAACAAAAGGGGAAACAGAACCTCCATAATATATGCTGTAAAGAGGTTTGAGTAAGAAGTGTAATGTTGTAAAATAGGAATAGCTTATTTTGATACATGGACTTCTCTTCTTTATCATTGTTGTCCTATATGCATATGGATGGCTACTGTTTTTTTTTTATTGTCCCTGAGAGTAGCAGTATGTTCAAAATCTTCAGGGGCACTAACTCCAAAAATTCTGGAAATCTGGATAATCTGGAGAAGGGGGAAGGACTTGTAATTGAGTCGCTGTTAATTTTAGTAATGCAAGAATGGCTTAGAGGAATTATACATAAGATATCTTTTTTTATTTTTAACTTGCATTGATTCAGCTTTTTGACAGAACTGTCTTTAAACTTGAGTATGATTTTGTGACGACAATGATACTTGGTAAATTAAAATGAACTCTACATATGATTTGAAGATGTTCCTGTCAGCTCTACAGCAAAATCGGTGGAAATACTCAGGTCTCAACCAAATTCTTTGGTGCACATCATGTGGAAAACTATTCTTCTATCCTGTTACTACTCTTTTTTTGAGTATTCTTAAGATCATTGTCCAATCAGAACATTACCCTTATCTTTTCCAGTATTCACAGTGTTTCATCTTGCAATCAGCTGAAGTTCCCCACTCTTCTGACTACAAGAAACATCTACACTGGTACTGTCATGTACCTACCTGTCAGTATGTCTTTTGGGAGAAAATGTGACATTTATTGATTTTGAAAAGTTTTGATTCATTCTTAAGCTTACTCAAATTTTATAAAGTATTATCTTAAGCTGGTCCATATGCATTTGGTAACTCAAGCCAAAAATGTAGTTAAGAGATTACTGGAAGTGCCATAAAAAAAGAACCACTATGATTGGCTAATGTAATAAGTTCCTTTAGTTTGGGCAATTTTTGTGGTATGCAGTTAAGATTCTGGGGGAAATATAAACACGATAAAGATGTTTATAAGATTTGGTAGATTTTCACATTTTTAAGAACCTAGTTTGGAGGCTTTTGTCAAGGGACAAATTTGATACAATCCCACTTAATTCTGTACAGTTGGAAGGTATGTGTAGTGTTAACCCTTAACTTCACAATGATCATACTGTGAAAACATTTGGTTAGCATATTTAAAAATCTTGTTGCAAATAAACATTGATTTTTTTCAATATGGTATATAACATAATGCTAAAATGTCAAAACTAATTTGTGGATTGGTCATTAGAATTAGTAAAGATAGGCAAATTGAAAGGTTATTGATAAAGTTAAAATAGTATTTAAGTTTTATTAATTCTATGACTGGAATTTTTGCAATATTGACCAGACCATTCTCATTCTTTGAGCCTTTACCAAAAATATATTATTTTGTGTTGTGCAATCAGACAGTATATAATTTTATGTTGTTAGTCTGTAGAAATTGTCGAGTAGACTTAATAATAATTTTTGTTATACTGACTAAGTATATTATATATATAGCTGTTGAATTATTTCAGACACTAGCAGAACGAGAAAACCATGGGAAGAGGATGGGAAAGATTATTACTTTGTATCAAGGGAGTTTATGGAAGAGGAAATAGGTTTTGGCCATTTCATTGAGCACGGCGAGTACAAAGGCAACCTGTATGGAACTAATGTGGAGACTGTTCGTTCCATAGTAAACGCTGGATATGCTTGTGTAATGAACCCTCATCCACAGGTAAAGATGCAATAGTTTTAATATACATATAACACATATTGTAGATAGACATGTCTAGAATAATCCAGGTTGTCTTGGAAGTTTAGCAGTGAACTATCATATATGAATGAAGTCATTAAAAGAGAGAACAAAAGATTGTTTTTTGCTTTTCTTTATTCAGCCCAAGAAATTAGTTTCCATTAATTTTGTATTACTCTCAGAATTTATTACAAACTTGCGTTAAGTCTGTTTCCATCTGTGGTAAATTCATTTGGATATTTGTTTAATCCTTCCTGTATAAAACATGACATTCATGTACAATTTAATAGTAACCTCAAAACTTTATTTACATATCCATGTGTATGTGAAACAAGACTTGTTTTGATTTAATAACTTCGAAACTTTGTTTATATTAAGAGAATTTCGATGTATATGTGAAACAAGTCATGTTTTGATTTAGTTACTTCAAACTTTGTTTATATTAAGGGGGATTTCTCGTCATGTTTTGATTTTAGTTATAAGTCTGAAAATAACCAATGGTTACAGTTAATGTTTGTTTCTGATGATTGTATTAAGTACTTGATATTTTTGTGTGTACATTTGTTAACGTATTCTTTTTGTCAGTTGTTATTAAATGTGTTTGCTAGCTTCACTAAATACAATCGTGATTTATAGATTAGTTGCTTGTGTGACATTACATCACAATAGAATTAATAATTTTTAACAAATTTTCTTTTACTGGCCTTTCAAAAGTGTCCAGTAAGAACAACATAGCATCATCTTGAGGAAAACATGCGAGGATTGTTGGGCAGGGACAATACAAAGCCTTGGTCAAAATGTTATTTACGTAAGCTTATTCTCAATAGGCATTACATACCATAATAAATAACACTGAATTATTTTTCTATATATTGTTTTATAGGCGTTAAAGTTGTTGAGAACTCCTGAATTGAAACCATTCATTATATTCATCAAGCCCCCCCATTTGGATCAGTTGAAAGAAACAAGAATTAGAGCCAATGCAAGATCTACATTTGATGAAACCTGTTCACATGGATTTACAGTAAGTACAATTTAATTCAACCATTTAGCAGGATATTGAAAACATTTGTTGAAGAAACTCAAACTGTGTAGGTTGTGGCTGTGATGTAGACCTTCAAAGAGACATGATTGATATTGGTTGTTGTGACATAAACCATCAAACATACATGACTGATATTGGTGGTTGTGGTTGTGATATAAACCATCAAACTGACATAAGTGACATTGGTGATTGTGGCTGTGATGTAGACCATCAAACTGACATGAGTGATATTGGTGATTGTGATATAGACCATCAAACTGACATGATTGAAATTGGTGGTTGTGACATAGACCTTCAAACTGACATAATTGATATTGGTGGTTGTGACGTAGACCTTCAAACTGACATGAGTGACTTTGGTGATTGTGGCTGTCATATAGACCATCAAACTGACATGAATGATATTGGTGGTTGTAGCTGTGAAATAGACTATCAAACTGACATGAGTGACATTGGTGGTTGTAGCTGTGATATAGACCATCAAACAGACATGATTGATATTGGTGGTTGTAGCTGTGATATAGACCATCAAACAGACATGAATAATATTGGTAGTTGTGGGTGTGATATAGACCATCAAACTCACATGATTGATATTGGTGGTTGTGGCTGTGACATAGACTATCAAACTGACATGAATGATATTGGTGGTTGTGGCTGTGACATAGACCATCAAATAGACATGAATAATATTGATGGTTGTGGCTGTGATATAGACCATCAAACTGACATGATTGATATTGGTGGTTTACATCACAGTCACAATCACCAACATCACTCACGTCAGTTTGATGGTCTATATCACAACCACAACCACCAATATCAATCATGTCTGTTTGATGGTCTATGTCACAACCACAACCAATATCACTCACGTCAGTTTGATGGTCTATATCACAGTCACAATCACCAATATCACTCATGTCAGTTTGATGGTCTACATGACAGCCACAATCACCAATGTCACTCATGTCAGATTCATGGTCTATATCACAATCACCAATATCAATCATGTCTGTTTGATGGTCTATATCACAACCACAACCACCAATATCAATCATGTCTGTTTGATGGTCTATATGACAGCCAAAATCACCAATGTCACTCATGTCAGATTGATGGTCTATATCACAATCACCAATATCACTCATGTCAGTTTGATGGTCTACATCACAGTCACAACCACAACCACCAATATCAATCATGTCTGTTTGATGGTCTATGTCACAACCACAACCAATATCACTCACATGGTCTACATCACAGATGGTCTATATCACAATCACCAATATCACTCATGTCAGTTTGGTCACTCATGTCAGTTTGGTGATTGTGGCTGTCATATAGACCATCAAACTGACGTGATTGATATTGGTGGTTGTGGGTGTGATATAGACCATCAAATAGACATGATTGATATTGGTGGTTGTGGCTGTGATATAGACCATCAAATAGACATGATTGATATTGGTGGTTGTGGCTGTGATATAGAGTAACCGTGTTACAGTGTGAGACAAAACTGAATATAAAGGACTAGCAGTGTTACAGTTTGAGACAAAACTAAATCTAAATGACTAGCAGTGTTACAGTTTGAGACAAAACTGAATGTAAATGACTGGCAGTGTTACAGTGTAAGACTGACTAACTATCTGACTAAGTGATGGTAGCAGCTTTATGGGTTTGAATTCTCTCTCGTCTATTAATTTCTCTAATAATTTTTGAGTGATTATTCAGTGGCAGTTATACCTGCCTGGGAGCAGTGCCATTGAAGTATTGGTTGATTTATAATAATTCAAGAAAAATATACAACCTAATAGAAAAAATTACTACGCTTTCTTGTGGTACAACTGTTTCAGGAAGCTAATAATAAATAATTGATGAAATTTGAATTGAAGTTTAATTTTATGTAAAAGGTAGTAATTTATCTCACTATTAATAAGATGAACTATCTTTGAGCTAGTATAGAATGCTTGCTACTTAAAGCTGTAAATATACTTACAAAAAAAATCTTAACTCTGTAAAATGGTGGTAATACAGATTTAAAAAAATTATATTAGTCTTTAATTTTTGATGAAGCAAAATATTAAGTTTTTCACAAGTAATATAATAGCTTTAATACCATATTGCCCAAAACCAGTAATCATTTTGAGATAGTTAACATAGTCTTCTTAATAGTAAGACAGTTGTTGCTTTCTTTTTTAAACAAAATTTCACCACTTATTTGTTATTGCACTGAAAGAATAGTTAGTATTTTTTTGTGTCAGATTGCCCATTTGTATTGAAATATAGCCATAAAAGAATGAAATACTCTAAAACCATTACAGTGTCACCTTATGAAAAAAAAAATTGCATAACACTTACAGATGTTTGTGGTTTAAATTTCTTAACTTTTTACTTTTTCTGTGAACAGGATGAAGAATTCCATGAAATTATTTTCAGTGCACACAAGATAGAGTTTTTGTATGGACACATGTGTGATGTTACAATTGTTAATGATGACATTGTTAAAGCCACAGAAGAGCTCATTGCTACAACAAAACGGGTTGAAATGGATCCACAGTGGGTTCCTGCTAGTTGGGTGGCTTCCAGTTAGTAATGGGAAGAGCAATATTTTTTCTACCCACAATTATTATTAATGAACATGGATGAGTGAAGGGGACTTTTCCATGAACATAAAAGTATTTTAATATATCTATAGCTACAAAACTGTGGATTTAATTTTAATTATTAAGAATTAGATTTATTTTGAGCATATTATAATAATTATTGTATCAGTTTCCTTATATTTTTGTACACTCAGACTTCCCCTCATTTCAGACTGAAAGATTTTCAGTTTAATCATGATATGACCAAAAACTGAGGTGAAATTTCTCGTTATTTAACTTCTTTGGTGTGATGTTCGTGTACAAAGGTCAGATAAGTTTTAATGGAAAGAGTAGATGTGTCAACATTATTAGTGTTATTCTGCACACAAGTGAAAACAAATTACAAGTCCTATAAAGAAACAGGTGAGATTTTTAGGAAGAATTTGTTTCCATTTGTATAGTTTGTGCCAATGTGATTACTAAACATAAAGGAACAATATAACCTTACGTTTTCTGAGTGAAGACTTCAGTTGTTAAACCACATACTGACTTTGTTAGAATATGTTAAACTTGAGAAAGTGAATGATATTAGTAACTTGGGTAAACAAACTGTAGCAATGCATCAACAAATAAACATAAAAAAAAGATGGAAACATAAAGAAATGATAATTTATTTGGCCAAAACACTGTGTATTTCTTTTTCTCTCTTGCAATAATTTTAATTAGTAGCTATTTTTCTGAACTTGTTTCAGTTTGTTCATCATATTTTCATGAACTTTTTACCAGTTAATACTTTACATATCAGAGATTCCCTTTGTGTACATACAATTATTCGACAATCAGCAAAGAAAATCACTCAAAGCTATCCCAGGTGTTGAAATTTGATTAAATTTCTTACCTATAATGATTTTTAGAAAATAATGTGAAGTTTTTTTGAGACCTATGAAAATCATTTTAACGGAAGTTGAAAAATTTATTTTCTCTCGTTTTTTGACTTGGTAAGACCACTATTCATAATGCAACAGTAGAGTCTGTCTAAAATCTGACCAATCTTATACATAATTGAGAAATGCATCATTTTTTTTATATAACTTTAAATATGATTACTTTTATAAGGTTATTGATAGTGGTTAAATTCTTGTATTTGTTGAAAGGAAAACATTTTTGATTAGAAAATAACATTTCATTATTTGTTTATATAGTGTTATATTACTAGTAGTTACCACGGCTCTTGGTGTTTTCAAGATCAATACTTAGTCATTCTATAGCTGAGTACACTGTGCTGGAGGTATATCTTATAATGCATTGACTTCTTTATTTGTGATTGTTTGTTTCTGTTTCCTTGACATTATTTAATGCGAACAAGGCGTGCTAATTGGATGTATCATGTTTAAATTGTTAAAAAAATAAACAGCAAATAATTGTCAAATGTAAGCTTTTCTAAAAATTGTATAAACATCTATCTCAACAAGACATTCCTAACAATAGAATAGGGGCATGAAGCTAAGCCTAACAAGTTTGTACTAATACTATATGAATACTTATGTCAGTTAGGTATTCGGACAAACAAAGAAGTTTCGAAAGTAGAAAAGGGCTTTATCTCAATAAGCCTTAGAGTTAAAAAACAAAAAGCTTACTTAGTTTTGAAGAATCAACAGGGCTGTTTGTTTACTTTTCTCTAAACGACACTGCCAAAGCCATCTTTTGCACATGTACTTTTGTTTATTCCTGCTAAGATGATCTCTTCTAGGTTTTTCCCAAGTTTATTCTTGTTATTAAAGCCATGTTTATCAGAATAACATATCTAGTAGTTAAAACCATGTGGACTGACAGTTTATAAAATTTTCTTCTCAATAAACCCGTCTTCAGAACAATTTTTAAACAAGTTGGATTGCTAGACAGTTTTTCTTTTAACACCCAGTCTATGAGTCAGTGAGACATTTTTGATGGGTTGATTCCCAAAAAAAAACTTTCCAATATATCCTTTCTTTCTAGGTTCTGAATAGAGGCTTGAACTTTCTACAATACCTGGAATCTGAATTGCCCACTGGTGTGGCCAAATTTGCACTAGTTTTCAGGCTACAAGGGAGTAGAACCCATAATCCTCTTCTAAAATCCCTCACAAAACATATTACAAAATAAAATATTTAGTTCCTCAGCTCTATAAAGCTATTTTCTCCATGATTTTTGAGAGTTCTGTTGATAGAGATGGCCAGGAAGGCCCAATGAAGCTTACTTGTTGCTGTAAAGTGGCTAAAGTCAGTACTTGCCTGAAGTGTGTGCCAAGACAAAAATTCTACTGTTTTGTATAACAGGAACACAGACTGACCAATCCCATAAATTCTACATCTTGAATACTGAAAAACATGACATCCCTCAAATATGATCTTAGCAGCTTGTAGACTGGGTTCTTTTCTAGTAATGTAAATATTTTTTTTTATCTGACAAATTGGCAAATTAATGGTATTTAATTACTATGTCTGCAAGCATTAAAGATATTGATTTTATATGGTATTTAATTACTATGTCTACAAGCATTAAGGATATTGATTTTATATGGTATTTAATTACTATGTCTTCAAGCATTAAGGATATTGATTTTATATGGTATTTAATTACTATGTCTACAAGCATTAAGGATATTGATTTTATATGGTATTTAATTACTATGTCTTCAAGCATTAAGGATATTGATTTTATATGGTATTTAATTACTATGTCTGCAAGCATTAAAGATATTGATTTTATATAGTATTTAATTACTATATCTACAAGCATTAATGCTTGTAGACATAGTAATTAAATACCATATAAGATCAATATCCTTATAAAATCAATATCCTTCACTATATTTAGTTGAGGTATAGTTTCCATGACACTGTTTTGCATTCCAATAAAAACGAAAATCTGTCAGCATAATTATTTTTATGCCAGAAATACTCCTTGATGCTTATCATTTCTATTACTGACCCATGAATTTTATTGTCTGTATACTTGTGTTTATATGTATAATGTGCCATTTTTACTTCCTAGTGAAATTATTAATTATTCCTATGTAACATGGTATTTGAAGTATTTATAGTTGTTTTTTATTGATAAAAAAAATATATTCAAATAGTCACTCCAAAGTTGCTGTGTTTCTTACAAGAAGTATAGTTATATTAATAAGAGCTAGTAATGAAGCTTGAAGTGTGATTACCCATCATTGCAAAAGAAATGTTACAACTCAAGCATTTCACTCTTTCCTACATTGTCTGGTATACTTACAAAATATAACTTATACTGGGAGTTAATTGGACTTTCATAAGAATAATATTCTTGGTGTTTCTTCCCTAGAAGCTACTTCTATTGTCAGTCAAGCTCCTCCAGATGGTCATGATTACACATTACTGCCCAACACCATCATTTCTCTTGTAACGAGCTTCTTGAAAAAGCATTAAGATCAGTATTAAGTGTGCACCCTTAATTTCTACCTAGGGTATCAGTTAAGTTATTTTAAGCACAATCTTTTCACAGACTCTCCACTTTACTTGAATATCAACTTCCAAAACCACATTTAAACAATGTGAATGCACAAAAATCCATTAGTGTATGAATTGCTGTGAATATAGCTATTTATTTATTTTCAGAATCAAGAGTTCTGTTTTGCAACATAGCTTTTACTGTGCAGATCAGGGTATTATTTTGGATTGATTTGTGAGTGGTGTTAAAGCCTGTTGCTTTCATAAACACTTACTTGTGCAAACTTTTTCTACTTTTATTGAGGTGTTACATACTTTATCATTTTATACAGTAAGTGCTCTATATGTACATTCTTCCTTGGCAAGGACTGTGAATCTAAGTATATGGGTGGGACATGCTACTGTATTATAACACAAATAATTCTTATAGTGTGTGTAATCCTACATGTACCATTACATATTACAAGTTTTTTTTTTCTCTTTTATGACTATAACTTGCATGTGGTCTGTTAATTCAAAGCAAAATCAACAAGTATTAACCACTTCATTGTTATTCTATTTGGCAAGTTGACTTAAAATAAATTTGGCTTTAGCAAAAAAGCCAAAACAAAATTTCTGGCTCATATGAATGTTTCAGTTATAAGGAAACACTGAATTTCTTTATGAAGTTGCTCTAGAAAACTCCCTCTATCTTGCCTGTTGAATAGCAAAGGACTTAAATTTCATCTTAATATATTTGTAACAAGGAGTGGTGAGAGCCTGAATAAAACATTTACTTTTATAAGGTTATGTTACTTATTTAAACTATTCTCGTTTACTACTGCATGAAACAGTGAAGTTATTGTAAGTTAACAAATCTGTGTTAAATTTATCAGATTCTTTGTACTAGAAAGAGTGTAATAAAATGTTTTTGTATTAATATTTTTCCATTATTAAATTTCATATGAACATATTGTCATATCCTTGTTTTTGACTGTTACTGATATAACATTAAAAAAGATCAGAACAGAACAGCATTAATTTAGAAGTAGGGGAGGAATAGTATACATATCCATCCAGTTAAACAAGAAATTTAGCAATCAATGGTTTAAGGTGATACTGGATGTAAAATCTGAACACTATGTTTTTCATCAATCCCTTAAACATTTGCAGGTGAAATAGGACCTGCATTATGGTTTTCTGGTGATAACTGGAGCTTCTACAGTACTATCCTGAGTATGTGTGGGACTACCTGTGTATCCAGTAAACAGGTAGCATCTCCAGCTATCCCATTCTCTAATTTCATCAATGCCATAACATTGAGCCATAATGTTCCAAGCCCAATACAGTAATACACACACTTAAACCCATTGGCTTTTTACACACTTCTCTAGACTATGTATGCACCAACTTGTTTGTGGATCCACAACTTTGTTGGTTAATGAGTCACAAAAAATTATAAACACCAATTACTGATATTAACCCCACTAACTTCACACAGTTTTCTTGGTCAGTTCTTTATACCTATAATTATTGTATTTAAATTAAGATAATGTGTAGCATGTAAGAAAAAATAGTAGGAAAACCAACTTTAAACATAAACTGAATTTTTATTTAATACACCAAAAATTGTTAAATAACCAAACTTGTGTAGCTAAACAATACAGTAATGAAGATTATCAAGTGCTTGTATTTACTTTTTTTAATGACAATTCCTTTTATCTTCTCTTCCAAAAATAAAACCTATACACATTAACTATTTACTGTTGGTTCACAACAGAAATTAAACTTTATTGCAGACATACAATAAAATATTTTATATATTTCAAAATGGTTACTTATTGCAAACCTCCACAATAATATTTATTAACAAAAGCAATGCCAGTTTAACACTGCAAAATAATACAGTTTAAAATACCTTAAGCAAGACGTTAAAATAGTAATATTAAATTCCAGGCAAAATAGAGTAAACAATTCAAATCCACTCATAAACCTGATCTTATCTTAGACAAGAAAATTTTCTTAAACAACAATGCAAAGCATGTGAAGATCTGCTTTAAAGGAAGAGACGGTCTTCTCTTAATCTCTCCTCCTCTTTTTAGACTCCTCCTGATACAAGAAAACAGTCATTAGCAAAATGGCTAAACCACCCAAACATTAGCTTTTTGTTTAGTTTTGGTGAGTGTATATTTTGTGGTTATGTTTTCCTATGATCTTTTAACTCTAAAATCAATAGGGTTCTTCCAATGCCTCAAGGAAAATGACATGTGAATTTGAATTAAAAACTGCTGTATAGAATTCAAGTTGACATGTGGAAAGTAGATTTCTACAGACAGACAACACTAAAACCATAACCTTTTGAGTCAGTGGAAAAGAAAAAAGTTTAAATGTGATACGAACAGTAACTGAAACATGCAACACAAAGTTTGTACAAATCATTCCATTTAGTGATATCCTGTCTGAAACATGTTACCAGATAGTTCATCTGGAAGAATATAATTTGGTACAATCGAAACATTTAAACATGATTTACGCTTGAATGGTATACAATTAATAAAATTGAGTAGCAATTAATAATAGTAATAGGAACTCTTGTTATGAGAAGAATTTATATGAAACAAGTTTAAAGGAGATAAATTCACACACATTTTTTGTAGTTACCTTTACAGTTAGCAAGTAGAGCTGGATACCTAACTTGATTACCTATGAACAATCTTATTTGGTTAAAGAGCCATGAAATAGACAATGAGATGTCTCTTCTCAAATTCTCTCAGAAATTGCCAGTAGTTTTCTCTGACATTTAATACTAAAATCTTTATAACCAATAGAAAGCCAAGGTTTCCATCTATCAAATAATGTATGATATTACATTGTTTTTTTTTGTCAACTTCGCTTTTAATTCAAGCTTGATTCACACAGGAAACACATCAACTAGCTTAAATGATGTTTTAACGGCTCTTGTCGCATAGTTTGAAACCCAGAAAAATTGTGATAGTTATGGGACATTGTCTGCTTTTTGCAATTATTATTCTGTGTTGTTAGATGCATTATTTAATTGAATAAAAAATTATTTAGTGCAGTACTACCATTAGTATAAAAAAGTAAGGTAGAGTGTTATCAACAGTCAATAGCAAACAAGAAAAAAAAGAAGACCCTAGCTAAGTACTTATGTGTATTCTTTATTATACATAACTAAAATGTAAAAATAGGAGACTTTTATGTTAGTTAAGGTTAGATTAGGTGAAATAAATAATAGTAATAAAATTTTTTCATCAGTTATGTAATTCAATAGTGTAAAGTGAGCTGCACATTTGACAAGTGATTTATAACTTATAATGGCACGAACAGGGTTCAAAGGGCAATAAAACAATAAAATTGAATTGTAAATACATGTATACTGTTATGAGTTTAAAGCTATTTAGGATAAACATATGTAATTTCATATTACAATTTGAAGTCATTCTACAAAGGAGAAAAAAGGTGGTTATGAAGTCGGTCAAAGTGACCAATCTTGTAGAAAGTTAGGGTAGAGAAAATAACAGATAATATATATAAAGTTTTATTGAAAATAAAGTTTGAAATTTATTAAGGGGTTTTCAGAGATTACACAAATAAAATTTGAGTTTTTTGAGATGGAGAAAAGTATTTGTAATCTTAACATGGAAGTGGAAATCACTTTTCACTCGGACTAGTATATAGAAATACAATATATTCACCAACAAATCTTTAGTAAAAAACTTCACTAAAAAATTGATTTTTTGTTTACAGAAGACATGTAATGTTTACTAAAAGTCTGCCAAATTTTGTGATGATACACAAAGTGTATTAACTCTTTTCAGCACAGGCTTGGTCCCTGGGACTGACCTTGTAACCATTTTGTGCTTGTTATAGTTTTCATGCTATAACTTTTAAATTAGTTAGCGAATGTTAACAAAATCTGGCAGATTATCAGTAAACATTACAATGCTTTCATACTCAAAATATCAAATTTTTATCAAGTCTTAAGGTTTGTTAAGCTATGTTTTTCTCATGCCTTTTTTCTTTTCGCATGTTGCCTGTCCAGCATGCAAAGTAATTTTCATTTTAAGATTAAAAATGCTTTTATGCATCAGAAAATTTTAAAATTTCACAAACGAAATCTTCATAATGTCCAGATAGTTATCAAACATTTCTTAAGAAAATATTTATATTTTATCTATTTTCAATAATTAATT
>NW_013665756.1:801164-803175 GCF_000517525.1 Limulus polyphemus
AGGTACGATGATGACAAAACCTTGTCGAAACGTTGTACATTTGCTGTCATGTTAAACTTATATTAAAGTTTTTCTTCATTACCCATTTAAGCCGTCTCCAGCCATTATTAATTATTGTTAAATATTAAATATTGTTGAGTTCCTAATTCATACAAAACTAGACTTAGTATTCTGACATTACAAACATCTAATTTGAACCAGTGCTGCATTCAACATACCACATGACACACAAAAATTGTTGTTTATCTGTGTTTTTGTAATATTTACTTTAAATTAAGAAATTGAACAATGTATAATACTAAAAGTTGAATTATAATCTACAGTTTCATACCAAACTTATTGACATAAATTCATGAAATAGTAGTTCAATAAAATTTTTAACAAGAGTCAACAAACTCGATGACATGACCGTTGACCCATCTGGAGAGGGTTAAAAGTTATAGTATGGAAACTATTATGAGGTCAGTCAATTTGACCGAGAGAGTTAAACAGTTATTATTACTATCTACAAAAATAATCATTTAATCAAAATTAGTGTTTCTAACTATTAATATACAGTTTCATGTGAGAAAAGTGGATTAGTTGAATGTAACTGATTAACAAACCTGAAGATCATAAGACAGCTGTATGTAAACAGTAGCACCAACTGTTGACATCAATGTGAGAAAATTGGATTAGTTGAATGTAACTGATTTACAAACCTGAAGATCATAAGACAGCTGTATGTAAACAGTAGCACCAACTGTTGACATACAGTAAAGTTTACATCAATATACAGAACCCTGCATCAAGAACTCTCTAGACTATTTCTGAACTGTAGCACAATGTGTAAACTTGACTGATATATATCTCCTATGAATTGGATTAGTCATCCGACAAACAGAGTCTATACTTAAGTTATTGCAGTAAGTATAAATGAAAATACATTTTACCTTCTGAGTCAGGAGGATCAAGAGTCTACGAAACACTCCCACAAAGTCAATGAACAGGTTTACAGAGTGCCTAATAAACATAAAAATGGAGAAAATGAGTTGCAGTTGGAAAGGTTACATAATCAATGGTATGTGGAATACCTTTACCAATGATAAACAGATTTACTGTCACGATATTTTGGGCAGAAGTGACTATTGTGTAACTAAAGAATGCAGTAATAAATACAAGCTTGTAATAGTAAACATGTTCTACTGAAACATTTACATTATGTTTGGATAATAACAATAAAAGAACACAATGTCGTGTACAGCAATTAATGAAGACATTGTGAGACTGAAGAGGATGCACGAATGTGTAGAAACTAGTTTCACCAATATCAGACTTTTGACAGTTTTTTCTGTTTACTGTGGTTTATTCACTTAGTCTGGATAATTGATATTCTAAAATGAAATTTCCATGTATGGCTAACAGACTACAGTGTGTAGGCTTTTGTACCATTAAGCTGCAAAAGAACAGTGGTATTTTATATGTAATTACATGATAACTTGTTGGTATTTGGCCTATCATTAAATGATTTAGACTTCACTACAATTTTTTAAATGTATATATATATTTGTAAAAACATAAATACAGCACTTCTTCAAAATAATAATGTAACATATTTTGCACTGAACATTATCGTATCAACTTGGAATATGTGCATATTTTTGTATCTAGCCAAGCTGCAATTAGTAACTGTCAAAAAATGCAAGAGGTTTATTATCACTCACAGAATGTTAAAATAGTGTTATTGTTAAACGTGGATAGTTGCGACAAAGCCTAGTCTAATAGTGTTATTGTTAAATGTGGATAGTTGCGACAAAGCCTAGTCTAATAGTGTTATTGTTAAACGTGGATAGCTGCCACAAAGCCTAATCTAATAGTGTTATCGTTAAATGTGGATAGTTGCCACAAAGCCTAGTCTAATAGTGTTATTGTTAAATGTGGATAGTTGCCACAAAGCCTAATTTAATAGTGTTATTGTTAAATGTGGATAGTTGCCGCAAAGCCTTGTCTAATAGTGTTATTGTTAAACGTG
>NW_013665756.1:803264-811762 GCF_000517525.1 Limulus polyphemus
GCCACAAAGCCTAGTCTAATAGTGTTATTGTTAAACGTGGATAGTTGCCACAAAGCCTAATCTAATAGTGTTATTGTTAAACGTGGATAGTTGCCACAAAGCCTAGTCTAATAGTGTTATTGTTAAATGTGGATAGTTGCCACAAAGCCTAATCTAATAGTGTTATTGTTAAACGTGGATAGTTGCCACAAAGCCTAGTCTAATAGTGTTATTGCTAAACGTGGATAGTTGCCACAAAGCCTAGTCTAATAGTGTTATTGTTAAACGTGGATAGTTGCCACAAAGCCTAGTCTAATAGTGTTATTGTTAAATGTGGATAGTTGCCACAAAGCCTAATCTAATAGTGTTATTGTTAAACGTGGATAGTTGCCACAAAGCCTAATCTAATAGTGTTATTGTTAAACGTGGATAGTTGCCACAAAGCCTAGTCTAATAGTATTATTCAGTTTTATTATTATGTTTAAATACATAAGTTATGACATTTAAACATTACAGACAAGGGAGATAATTATACAAACATACTAAATGTACTTTCAACTCTACTTATACAGTTTCATTGGAAGGGTATCACTGTTAACAATTTTCTTGTCTGTAATTCCAATATCTCACATGATTTGGTCAGCTTAGTAGATTTAAGTTAAAGTTAATCCTAAATCCAACTATTAAGTTAATAATGCAATAATAGTGCAATAGTGTCTCAGCTAGCAGTTAATAAGTAAAACATTAGTATATTATATAACAGAAAGTATAAGTAGTGTCTTATTGAGAAAGTTTGTATACAGGTCACCTAGATTAAAGTTAAATACAGCCTTGGTGAACACTAACCAGATAAAGTCACGGTCTCCCATGCGACATTTTTCAATGATAAGCTGGGTATCATACAGAATGAAGCCACACATCACGGCCAGTCCAAGGTAGAGATGCATCTATTGCAGGAGAGTAGAGAAATCAAAACCTGTGCTGAAACTGATTAAAACAGTCTACTTCTACTGGTGAATATCCATGAAGCTTTAAAGTAACAAAGTATATTACAGAAAGTTTTAGCTTTGTTTAAAAACTGTTGCACATTCTCAACAGAATAGTTTGTCAGCAATACTAAGTAGTACGTAATTTATAGGAATACGCATATATTTCTCCAGAGAAATGTTTACCACAAGATATCGTACTTCAGATTTGAGAAGATTTCTTAAGTCCTACAATGTTTGAATACTACACTATCATCTTTCAACAACACCTGGATTTGAAACATGGAGCACAAATAATTCTATACAATTAAAAAGCACACACCTGAATTTAACCAATACAAAGATAAGTTTAAAAAATATGAATTTTAAACCAGCAACTTGTTTCCTGATTAACTCTAGAGAAGTTATTACCAGCACAATGTGTAAATTCTGAGCAGACAACTTACTTATTTGTTATCATGTCCCTATAACTTAACAGGTATTTTTTTAAAAATAAGTTTGTTATATTTAAACAAAAACATGAAAATATTAAGTTTGGAAACATCAATTGGCATTTTTATACACATAATTACATCATAGAAAAAACAAACTTAATTTGTAGTTTTTCACAAGAAGGCATTTATCTAGTCTTTATTTCCACTTTGAACATTTTCAAGATGAGCAGGATATAACCTCACTTTGCTTACCATTTGTCAGTATATTAATATTTTAAACAAAGATTTTTAAGATATAAAAAATCAGATTTTTTTTTCTGCTGCTAAAATTATTAGTAACAATATGTATGTCTCAAAAAGTACAGCATCCCTAAACAGCCAAGGAGGGATATTCCAGTCTTCATTACATGTAACATTGCCTTATAATAATAAACAAGCACTACAAGTGAGTAGTTCTTTACATACAATATTTTAATACAGGAATGTACATTTTTGTTTTTGGGCTTAAAGGCAAACTGCTACAAAAACCAATGAATACAATATATCACAATTCACACATACCAACTTACGATGTAGTATTTAAAGATTTGTATGTAAACAAACAATATATTAAACTATGCCTTAGGTGTGTTGTAAAGTTATGTGGATGATTTGAGATCTCACCTGAGATTAAGAGTGAATAATACAATGGCTATCATAATGAGACCACAACTTAATTAGACCACTTCTATTGTTAACTTAATACTGAATATGTAATCTTCAGCCTTAGAATTTTTCAAGTTCATAATTTGACAGCTGATGGTACTTCAAAAGTGTATGCGTAATATTAAGTACATGACAGCTATATATACTTACTGTTAACGATAATTTCAGCTATAAACCAATAAATGACATTCAGCCAGCTTAGAAGATTTAAGTTAGTTCAAAGTACAGTTACTGCTACCAATGGAAAATTATCTCTATAATAAAAAGTCATAAATAATAAAACTAGTTATTTTAAACATTCTAACCAATACTGTTAATGAAAGTAACATTACATAAAATATAGAGAATTTCCTTAAAGGTTGGCAAATTAAATTGCAGTAATACCAAAAGAAATACAAGTTGATTGTTTGTTTGTTTTGAATTTCGCGCAAAGCTACACAAGGACTATCTGCACTAGCCGTCCCTAATTTAGCAGTGAAAGACTAGAGGGAAGGCAGCTAGTCATCACCACCCACTGCCAACTCTTGGGCTACTCTTTTATCAATGATTAGTGGGATTGACCATCACATTATAACGCTCCCACATCCGAAAGGGCGAGCATGTTTGGTGTGACGGGGATTCGAACCCACGACCCTCAGATTGCGAGTCGAGCGCCCTAACCATCTGGCCATACTGGGCCTAATACAAGTTGAGGGGTTTAATTGTGTATTGTAAAGGATCATCTACTAAATTCTGACATACAAACTCCAGACTTCTTGAAATTTGTTCACTTTTTATAATTTCCTGCCTTTACGTACTTGACTTTAAAAAAGATGTAGGTATTTCAGTGTATAATAGCACAAAACAGCTTTATATTACTAGCTGTATTCAATGTAGCTTGTATAGAAATTAACAAGACTAAAACACATTTTTATTTAGAATTCTCTGATCAGACATTCTTCACCAGAATTTACTACTTTTATGTTTTTTTATACAGTGAACACAAAAGGATGTATTACGATAAAAGAAAGTACTCTGTCGTAATTAAAAGTAAATTTGATAAATCGGATAAACAGAGTAAGATTTAATGAAAGTACAACGTTTCACCAGTTTAACCTGGCATCATCAGGTACATCAACTACAATGAATGAACTGAAACTACAAATATACATAATAATACCCAATCAAAGTTCAATGTACCCTTGCACTGTTATTATTATATATATTTGTAGTTTCAATTCATTCATCGTAGTTGATTTACCTGATGATGCCAGGTTAACCTGGTGAAATGTTGTACTTTCATTAAATTTTACTCTGTTTATCTGATTTATCAAGTTTACTTTTAAAAGGATGTATATAAGAGACTCACAAACATCAGCACACAAACAATGAACAATAGCTTCATATATCTAGGAGTAGCTCACAAGTTAGGACACTAACCAGTGTATTATGCTACAATAACTTCATAACCCAAACATATCCATGAGTAGCTCAAATACAAGTCGGAACACTGACCAGTGTATTATGCTACAATAACTTCATGACCCAGACATATCAATGAGTAGCTTATATCCAAGTTAGGACACTAACCGGTGTATTACGCTACAATAACTTCATAACCCAAACATATCCATGAATAGCTCACATACAAGTCAGGACACTAACCAGTGTATCATGCTACAATAACTTCATGACCCAGGCATATCCATGAGTAGTTCACAAACAAGTCAGGACACTAACCGGTGTATTACTCTACAATAACTTCATAACCCAGACATATCCATGAGCAGTTCACAAACAAGTGAGAACACTGACCAGTGTATTATGCTACAGTAACTTCATGACCCAGGCATATCCATGAGTAGTTCACAAACAAGTCAGGACACTAACCGGTGTATTACTCTACAATAACTTCATAACCCAGACATATCCATGAGCAGTTCACAAACAAGTCAGAACACTGACCAGTGTATTATGCTACAGTAACTTCATGACCCAGACATATCAATGAGTAGCTTATATCCAAGTCAGGACAGTAACCAGTGTATTACGGTACAATAACTTCATAACCCAGACATATCCATCAGTAGTTCACAAACAAGTCAGGATACTAACCAGTGTATTATGCTACAATAACTTCATAACCCAAACATATCCAGAAGTAGCTCATATTTCAATTTAAATAAGCATTTTAAATCATATATAATACATAATTAACTAAAATATAAAGGTAAAATCTAAACAAAATTTAACTGTCTCTCTAAGTAATTCCTATTTAGGTAAGAAAAAACTGTAAATGTAGTTTTTGTATAAACATACACTGTGTAGTTGTCTGGTCCAAAATTTCAGATTTATGAATGCTTGTGTGTCATGTGAGAATGAAACTGAAGTTTAAGTTGTTTTTTAAAGTTTCTTTTAAAATAAAGAATTTAAACTTAGATAGCATAAAACTTTGAATTATAACAGATTACAATGTTAGTTTCAATGACATACATTGATAGTAAACTTTTTAAATCTAATTTTGAATGTAACTCGATGACTTGTGCAGAAAGGAGTTGAAAGGGGGTACTCACTGTGAAAGGGTTAAACAGATCCACCAACTTGGTGAAGAACAGTAAACTTAACAATACAGTTACACCTCTCTAAGTCTTGATAAACATGACTCAAACAACTCCATCACTCAGCTTGAGTATAAAAACAAGGTGTGAGAGACACAAATTGTAAATACATTACATCTTTGTTTGAAAAATAAAAAACAGCAAGAATATCTTTCAATCAAGTTTAAAAAACAAATATTACTGAAACTACTCAGAGTGGGACTTTATGAAAGTAATGGTAGTTTTGGCTGAAATGTTAACTATGTACTTCTCTTTCCTTACAGTGATTCTAACTGAGTCTTAGGATTTTTGAGACAGCAGACAGAAATCTCCACAAAATACACACTTCTATCCTCTTAGAGTACATGACTTCACTAATACCTGAAGTCTGGATCAATCTGACAAGTGCTACATGTCCTAGCATACATAGATTTTGTAATCCTCTTAGAGTACATGACTTCAGAGAACACTAATACCTGAAGTCTGGATCAATCTGACAAGTGCTACATGTCCTAGCATACATAGATTTTGTAATCCTCTTAGAGTACATGACTTCACTAATACCTGAAGTCTGGATCAATCTGACAAGTGCTACATGTCCTAGCATACATAGATTTTGTAATCCTTTTAGAGTACATGACTTCACTAATACCTGAAGTCTGGATCAATCTGACAAGTGCTATATGTCCTAGCAAACATAGATTTTGTAATCCTCTTAGAGTACATGACTTCAGTGGGCACTAATACCTGAAGTCTGGATCAATCTGACAAGTGCTATATGTCCTAGCATACATAGATTTTGTAATCCTCTTAGAGTACATGACTTCAGTGGGCACTAATACCTGAAGTCTGGATCAATCTGACAAGTGCTATATGTCCTAGCATACATAGATTTTGTAATCCTCTTAGAGTACATGACTTCAGAGGGCACTAATACCTGAAGTCTGGATCAATCTGACAAGTGCTATATGTCCTAGCATACATAGATTTTGTAATCTGCTTTACTATTCAAACAATAACTACCTGATAGATGAAAACAGATCTTGTAAACAAATTCACCAAACCCATCAGGAACATGACAGAAATAGCAGACATCAAAGATCCTGAAATCAGAAAAAAAACAAATTTAATAAAGTATCAAGTGCTTTATTAATAATAGGATATAAGCAGAAAAAACATGTATAAAAATATAAAAAACAATTCTGAAACCTCTATTCCAATTTTTATTCTTTCTAATAACATATCCAAATATAAACAATTTTCCAGCTGTAAATAAACTTTAAAACCACACTGTAAAAACAAGATAGTAATGTTATATTTTGGACGTGTTTGTTTGGCCTGAAGTAGTATGTATGATACACAGCCGTTATCATCATGTTTACTCCTGTAAGCTACACTATAAACAAGTTAGTAATATTATATTTTGGAAGTGTTTGTTTGGCCTAAAATAGTATGTATGATACACAGCTGTTATCATTATGTTTACTCCTGTAAGCTACACTGTAAACAAAATATAATGTTATATTTTGGAAGTGTTTGTTTGGCCTGAGGTATTATGTATGATACACAGCTGTTATCATCATGTTTTCTCCTGTAAGCTACACTGTAAACAAGATATTAATATTATATTTTGGAAGTGTTTGTTTGGCCTGAGGTATTAAGTATGATACACAGCTGTTATCATCATGTTTTCTCCTGTAAGCTACACTGTAAACAAGATATTAATGTTATATTTTGGAAGTGTTTGTTTGGCCTGAAGTAGTATGTATGATATACAGCTATTATCATCATGTTTACTCCTGTAACTTATTACATGTAACTTACCTCCGAGGAAAAGCCAACTTCCTCGTTTGCTGAACAATGAGCACAGAGTGAAGCTTATAAAAATGACTGAAGTTGCCAGAAATGCTAAGGAGATGATTTGTGGGTTGACCATGATTACAGATTCCATAAGAGGACCCAGGCCTAATCCTACAGAATCATCACAAAAAATAAATTAATCATTGTTAATTTTCACCTAAGAATACTGAAACTGTGGGTTCAGCAATCTGTGCTAAATCAGACACAAATAAAGTCTGAGCTGGCATGCTGTTCAACTTAGTACCATTAGCATATACAATCAAATATACTATAAAAACACAAAGAAACTCTCTCTGACAAATATATATAAGTAATTTATAATATATTATTCATTTTACTTGTTGATAATAACCTGTTTGTATCATTATATAGATTCAGATCCATTAGTAGTTGCACTCACAATCACATTTTACTCTTGTACAGCCATAATCCTTAGACCCATTATAGTTTAATGATAATTATTAGTTACCCTCATAATGACAAGTTCCTACATGTAACATCATACCCCAACCCCAAGGCCAATGAGTTTTAATAATAATGACACATTTCTACCACCTTATACCCTAGGTCAATCATCAGTTTTAATGAGAATGACACATTTCTACCACCTTATACCCTAGGTTAATCATCAGTTTTAATGAGAATGACACATTTCTACCACCTTATACCCTAGGTCAGTCATCAGTTTTAATGAGAATGACACATTTCTACCACCTTATACCCTAGGTTAATCATCAGTTTTAATGAGAATGACACATTTCTACCACCTTATACTCTAGGTCAATCATCAGTTTTAATGATAATGACATTTCTTTCATCAAATCGTAAGGTCCATTTATTAGTTTCATTGAATACTGATAATTAAGTTACAATGTAGATAAAGTCTATAAAAAAATGCACAAAAATAGGTCCAATGAATGGCTTATCATCAAGTTACTCATGACCAATTAAGGCATAGTACTGATATCACTATAAAAAAGTTTATTCTAATTGTAATATTCATCAGAGTACACAAATAATACTTAAGACATTTTTATTTTGTAAATAAAAGGTGCTACAACTGATATAACCATGTTACCATTTGTTTAAACATCTGTGTTAACAAGTGACAATCATTTTTAGGTGATATTACACAACATGTAACAGCAACAATCATTAAGAACTAACCTATGAGTTAGTGTTTTCTTTATTTTTCTTAAAACTATTTCTTGGCCAAAGTGTTATGAACGAAATGATGTGGAAAAGTATATGATAAAAGTAAGACACACTTTGTCAACCAATTTATCAGTACTCACTCAAAGCGAAGAGACTTAAAAAGACAGTTATTTCAATCTGGTAATTAAACAGGTGAACATGATGATGTGACATACATATACCAAGTGTTTTAATCATTTGATTACAAATATTTTGGTTCAGCACCTTATAATAATTAACTAAAAATTAGTCATTAGGTTAATTAAAAAAAAACAGATATGCCTTACTCAAAACAATCAAACATTTGTAAATCACATCATTGAATACTGATAATTAAGTTACAATGTAGATAAAGTCTAAAAAAAATGCACATTTGTAATAGGAGGTATATCCGATACCTAGGTAATAGGAAAACCATGTTTTTAACATCTTCACAGTAGGAAGGTTAAGTGTTTTTGTTTGAACACTTAGTAACAGGAAGTTTATATGTTTAACACCTTTGTAATAGAAGAATTAAGTGTTTAACATCTTTGTCATAGAGGATTAAGTGTAACATCTTTGTCATAGAGGATTAAGTGTAACATCTTGGTAATAGAAAGATAAAGCCATGTACATGCAATACCTTGGTAATAGGAGGATTAAATGTTTAACATCTTGGTAATAGGAGGATTAAGTGTAACATCTTTGTAATAGGAGAATTAAGTGTAACATCTTTGTAATATGAGGATTAAGTTAACACCTTGGTAATAGGAGAATTAAGTATA
>NW_013665756.1:812142-813802 GCF_000517525.1 Limulus polyphemus
GATTAAGTGTAACATCTTGGTAATAGGAGGATTAAGTGTAACATCTTTGTTATATGAGGATTAAGTGTAACATCTTTGTAATAGGAGAATTAAGTGTAACACCTTGGTAATAGGGGGATTAAGTGTAACATCTTGGTAAAATGAGAATTAAGTGTAACATCTTGGTAATACAGGGATTAAGTGTAACATCTTGATAATAGGAGGATTAAGTGTTTAACATCTTAGTAAAAGGAGGATTAAGTGTTTAAAACCATGGTAATAGAAGGATTAAGCGTAACATTTTAGTTATAGAGGGATTAAATTAACATCTTGGTAAAAGGAGGATTAGGTGTTTAACATCTTGTTAATAGGAGGATTGAGTGTTTTACATCTTGGTAATAGGAGTGTTAAAAGTAACACTTTGGTAAAAGGAAATATAAGTATAAGAGGAAAGCTAAGTATTTGACACACTTGTAAAAGCAGTATTAAGCATTTAATATCTAGTTTAATAAAAGAGGGTTAAGTGTCTGCGTGTAAGATTAGGTAATTACAGGGTTAAGAGTTTATAGTTGGCATTTTGACAATACAAGAGTTAAGTGTTTGACATGTTAATAATAAGAAAGTTTAGTTTTTGAGGCCTTGTTAACAGAAGATTTAAGTGTTTGATATCTTGATAACAGAACTGTTAAGTATTGTATTATGTAAAGGCCCAATTCTTCCAACATCTAGACTAATTCTTCATGACAATAAACTAGCAAGTACTTTGAAGTTGCTGGAGCTACACTGTGTAGAGCAATCTATCCACATCATGTGAATGAATTTCAACCAAAAATAGTCTTAGAAAACTTTAAACTTTTCTGTATGTATATCTTTGGTAAAAATGTTACTTTTACACTAATTCAGGTGACTCAAGGTACTTTCAATAATGTATATTCAGGTGATAAATATGACTACCTGTCAGCATTTTAATTTTCTTTAACATCACTCTCAATTTCTTTCTAAGTCAATTTCCAGAAATTATGACATCTCAACTATGTATTTAAGAATGTAGTGAAAAATATAGCTACTACAAGTAGCCAAGTTGCACAAGTGACAGTCACTGGTTTGCAAGTCAAGTTAATAACAGTAATTAAACATTGTAGTTATATGCAGGACTTGGACATTATTAGTGGGTTAAGCAGTTCACAAATCATATCTATATCCAAGTTAGAGGATATACAGTATCAGTATTGGTTAATACGTTAAATAATATACATATCTGCACTGGTCTAGAAGGTAGGAGTGTATAAAAAAATAAACCTGTTTTAGTACGTTAAAGAATATACAAAGTAGATTCTGTGTTGTTGTTAGTGAGTTAAAGAATATACAAAGTAGATTCTGTGTTGTTGTTAGTGAGTTAAAGAATATACAAAGTAGATTCTGTGTTTTGTTAGTGAGTTAGAGAATATACAAAGTATATTTGTGTTGTTGTTAGTGAGTTAGAGAATATACAAAGTACATTCTGTGTTGTTGTTAGTGAGTTAGAGAATATACAAAGTAGATTCTGTGTTGTTGTGAGTTAGAGAATATACAAAGTAGATTCTGTGTTATTGTTAGTGAGTTAGAGAATATACAAAGTAGATTCTGTGTTGTTGTTAGTGAGTTAGAGAATATACAAAGTAGATTCTGTGTTGTTGTTAGT
>NW_013665756.1:814348-820750 GCF_000517525.1 Limulus polyphemus
GTTAGCGAGTTAGAGAATATACAAAGTACATTCTGTGTTGTTAGCGAGTTAGAGAATATACAAAGTACATTCTGTGTTGTTAGCGAGTTAGAGAATATACAAAGTACATTCTGTGTTGTTGTTATTGAGTTAGAGAATATACAAAGTACATTCTGTGTTGTTGTTAGCGAGTTAGAGAATATACAAAGTACATTCTGTGTTGTTGTTAGCGAGTTAGAGAATATACAAAGTACATTCTGTGTTGTTGTTATTGAGTTAGAGAATATACAAAGTACATTCTGTGTTGTTGTTATTGAGTTAGAGAATATACAAAGTACATTCTGTGTTGTTGTTAGTGAGTTAGAGAATATACAAAGTACATTCTGTGTTGTTGTTAGTGAGTTAGAGAATATACAAAGTACATTCTGTGTTGTTAGTGAGTTAGAGAATATACAAAGTAGATTCTGTGTTGTTGTTAGTGAGTTAGAGAATATACAAAGTACATTCTGTGTTGTTGTTAGCGAGTTAGAGAATATAAAAAGTATATATATGTGTTGTTGTTGTTAGCGAGTTAGAGAATATAAAAAGTATATCTGTGTTGTTGTCAGCAAGTTAGAGAATATAAAAAGTATATCTGTGTTGTTGTTAGCGAGTTAGAGAATATAAAAAGTATATCTGTGTTGTTGTTAGCGAGTTAGAGAATATAAAAAGTATATCTGTGTTGTTATAAAGGGGGTCAGAGAATATACAAAGTATATCTGTGTTGCTAGTGAGTTAGAGAATATACAAATCACCTGATTTGGTTATCATACATACCATTGTTGATCTAGTGGGTACAAAAAGTATAAAAAAGATTTAGCCATTGTTAGTATATTAAATAATACAGAAAATCTGGGTCATGTGAGTAACACTTTCAGTAATTTGAGTAAATTATAAAACACGCATATTCATGCATATGTTACATAAAATCAGGGTTTTTTGTGAGACAGTATGCACTGCAAAATGGAAAGGTAACAAAACTTGAGAGAGTAATGTAAATGAATTTCCCCTTTAAACAAATCTTTTGTTCACAAGAAGACCAAAGAGACACCGAACAAGAAGTGTTACAAATGACAAAGTTTAAAGGAATGTGAAAACATTTGTTTGTTTGATCACGTATGTGTGATCATTGTGCAGTATGAGGTGTGAAGCATCAGGTAGGATTAACTTGCTATTAACAGTGAACATCAATGGTCACCTGGTTTTAACATGTACAAGATGTGGCTGCTATCAGTCGATGTATGGTAGTGGCCTCACTTTGATTGACAGGTTTCAATTGAGCAGCGGCAGGAAAGAGCTGGCCTGGGTGGGCATAATTCTGAGTTCAAAGAGACTCCTTGGGACTATGAAACAGGTGGCCACAAGCTGAACTGACTGGTATGTAGGTCTGGACTGTACATTCATTCAAGTAAAGTAAGTCACAAAGTGTACAAAGATGACTCACTTCATTAATCACACAGCACCTTCTCAGCCAAGATAAAAATATGCTAGCGAGTCTCAAGAACAAGTCGTTTTGGTCTGACATGCTCAGTTGAGGAGGTGATGCCAATTTCAGAGGATGAGCATTTCTCTTCTACTGTAATTTGATTTTATTGTGACCAGGAATGTATATCATTTTTTTTTGTATCTTGAGAAGAACATCCCACTGTAAAAATGAAACGAGTTACAAGTTTCTTTTCACCTTCTGTGAATAAGAAAGCTAGAATATGTGAGGAAGTGACCCAAGAACAGGAATTAATGGTGTCAGTCAGTTTCTTTTCCTGGTCCATTCAGTGTCAATAAGCTATCTGACAATGACCGGCCTAGCTGCTGGACTGCCAATCAAAAAAATTATTTTTGTAGGAAGTACAAATGACTAAATATTAGAACCAAGAAACTTAGCTGTACACCTTGCCATAAAATTGGAACTTTTGGAGTGGAAATGAAGGCAGGAGTGAAAGTTTCTAAAGAATGGGCCAACAATGAAATAACTTATTTTGGTGAAAGTCGACAGCAGTAGCTTCTGTCTCTGCGGAAAAAACTTTTCGATCACAGGGAAACTGCGGGACATAAAGCTGTGGTAAAATTGTTGGCTGAAGCTAAGAAAGAGACCATTGAAAATGTGTGTTTCAAAACATTATTTCATGAAAAAGTGATTATTACAATAATTTTTCACACACCATATAAGGTTGCAAAAGAAAACCAATCATTTCATAATTTTGAACCTGAAACAAATTTACAAGAACTAAATGGAATTGACATGGGTGATAGCCTTCACTCAATGAATTTATGTATTAACATCTTGAATCACATGAAAAAAATACTAATTAACATAGTTACTAAATCAAAAAGTAGACTTTCATTTATATTTGATGAGTCAACTTTTCGAGTAAAAAATCTACCTTAATAGTGTACGTTCAAATCTGTATCCCAGATAATGGAATTAACTTGGCGGTAATTTATTTTTGGACTTGATCGAACTTGAAAATGTTGCTGTAAAAGGAATTTTTGATTTTTTACTTGATTATCTTCAGGCTTATGGAATGAATGAAGACTACCTGAAAAGTTATTTACTGTGTGTGGCATGTGATGATGCAGCCGTGATGTTGGGGAGTAAAAGTGGGGCTAAGAAACTGATGAAAGACAAATTTCCTTCTGTAATTGTGTGGCATTGTGCTAATCACAGATTAGAACTGTCAGTTGGTGATACAGTAAAATCAGTCTCAGGGATCAACAGTCTTATATCGCGTTGCCTAAAAACAGCAGAGAACTTGCTGGAGATTCAACTTTTAAAAATTGGCCAAATTTTAAGTACTCGATGAGTGACATCTAGTTTTTGTCAGCTCAGCGTTTGGGAAAACTATGAAGCATTAGTGTAACATTTCAAAGAAGCGAAGCATGATTCAGCAAGACATAAACAAGAACAATGTGTATATGAGAAATTACAGCAAAAAATTACAAGCACAGAATTTCTTTTGAACCTAGGATTGATGTGTGATGCTTTTCAAGAATTATCTGAATTGAGTTTGGACTTACAAGAGTCCGATATAGACTTGTACAGGGCAGATCAAAAGATAAAAGCTCTTGTATAAACGTTTGAAGAAAGACGAATGATTCCAGGCCCACATTATAAATATGCCTCCGAAGCCGCAAAAAAGCTTCACTTCCAGGGAGTTTCACATCACAACAAAGATTGCAAAAAGGATCCTTCGATTAATCCAGAAGCTTTCTACCGAACCTTGAAAAATACGATCGAAAATAGGTTGGTTGATAGTGAAGATTGCGATATAGCACAGTGTGCATGCATGCTTGATAAAAAACAATGGCCTGAAAACGTTCACATTCATTTAACATTCAGTGAGATGGAGGTCAGAAAATTATCAATAAGACTTCAGCTAAATGAAAGAGATATGAATCGTGGATTTCGCTAGTATATGATTGAAACGACGGGTCTGTAAAAATTGCAGCATTTGAAACATGCTCCGAGTACTATTCCCATTTCTTCCAGTGAATGTGAACGAGATTTTTTGCAGATGAATTTGATTGTAACCCCAACTAGAGCTTCATTGATGACACTTTTGTTTATCAAACTTGTTGGGCCACCCTTTCCACGCTTTGTCCAAAAATAATATGTAGAGTCATGGTTGCTCCGAAAATGTCACTCGGCAGTAGACCCCAAAAGCAAGGAATGAAGTTGGGATATTGAGTCAGATGAGAATGTGATGAAAATTTGGAATATTCTATAAAAAGGTAATTCAGTATGTCTTTATCTCTTAATTTCTTTTATATATATATATGAGTAGTGGTACCTTTCTTTTGTTACAAAAAAGCACTGCATAAAATCATGTGAAAACAAAACTCACCTGTAGCAAAAGCAAATCCTACCAGATAGCACAAACGTTTTGATGCATTTTTACCATCATGAGGAGTGAACATTAGAAGAATCAAAAAAGCAAGACCAGCAAGTGCACTGAGAAGTCCTCCCTGACAATGAAAAATATATTTAATTAGATAGTGCTAATTATTAAATTTATTGATTCTTTTAAATAAAAAATGTTATGCATCATCAAACTAGTATATAAAAATTAAAAAGAAACCATAAAGCAGAAATTGTATCACACATTACTTAATATTTTCTTGAAGTTCTAAATCACACAGTTTACCTTTCAAAATTCAACAGAAGACATATCAGGATAGACCATTAAAAAAAGTATTTATTTATTTAAGAGCATACCAACAAAACATGATAGCTTGCGCAGTCACAGAGAAGTTGTTTTAATGAAGTTTTTATTATAAGTATTAATCTTTTTTGCAGTTAACTTTCAAGATTAAACCCAACTGATTAAATAACACAGAAGTCTTCTAAACTTAGAGAAAAAGAAAAATTTCCTTACATTCTACAATGATTTTTCTTTATTACAGTTCTGTCCACATCATGTTTCATTAGGACAAATTAGACTCATAATGATTATTTTCTTTACATTCTTCATATGCACTACTCATTTTTATTTTGTTGTTCTAAAGCTTCTAATTTACATTAATACAGATTAAAGTGAAATAACTAAAAATGTCATTAAACAAAACAATGTAGCATGTTCTCAGTATATTTAGGCCATTTTTGCAATTGCAGTTTTGGTACAACAAAGAACAAAACTGTACTGCAAAATGTTTGAAAAATCCTCATTTGTGAAATATCAGAGTGAGTTTATTAGCTATGTTCATGAAATATTGTAATTTTGAATAAAATCTAATGTTGTTAACCAAATTAAGGTACAGTTCTTTAATATCAGTGAGAGGTTTTTTTCAGAGTAAGTTCTGGTGAATAACTTTGTTTGGTAATGTCCAGAAAACCTTGACTAGGTAGAAGGATGTAATCATTATATTTACAAGCACAATACAACCAATGTACAAAGATCTACTATATTATTTCTACTGAGGTTTTTAATATATGAAATGCAAGTTTAAATAAATATGAATCTGCAAGTGATGGGCTGAAGTTACCTCCCACAGGTATCTCTTGAATTGTTTGGAATATATGTTGACCAAACTGTATGAATGTGTTGTCAAGTAAAAGATTTATAAGCCTGTAAGAATTTGTTTATTGTCAAACAATGGTACTTTTTGTGAGTAACATTAGCAGGGGAGCATTTTTTTATGATTAACACAAAGCATTAATATACAAGAATTGTTAAACAACCTTGATTGTTTACAATAAATATTAAAAACACTGTAATACCAAAAAGCATCTGTTTCCTTAAATTCCATCATCAGCATTAATATCTCAAAAAAAAAAAAAGAAAGAAAATAAGAAGTTAGTTCATAATATTCAAACTACAAAAAAACAACATTAACACTGAGCAAGTTTCCATATTCAATGGGAAGTTTAAAAAGAACAGATTTCAATTGTTACAGTATAATGGAATGTACGATAAAATGTGCAACATACACGTTTAATAAATAATATTAGGAGAAACTATTATAGAGAATGGTTTAAATATAAGTATAAACACTATCTTTAAAATAATAATAAATATCAAATAAAAACACTGAGAATCCAGGGAGAAATTTGATGTTATTATTTAGTGTTGGGTGATAATTAAAATGGAGAGGCTTTCTTTAATAAAGAGTTTGTAATCTGTGGTTCTGGAGTCGAGAATTTTAAAGTTTTCTAGAAGTATGGGGTGGTTTGTTATTCTCATTGTACAACCAGATACAAGACTCGGTTGGATTACTTAGCTAACATCTGCTTCAAGTTACATGATACATCCTGTTACAAGAGATAACCAAAAGATACAGACACCATAATTTACAAAGGAAATCACTTTATAGCTGTTAAAAGATTAGTCCTGGTCACATTCCTCTCATTATAGGCAAGATTTATATCGGAATTCGAAAGTTGAGCTCTTCAGTGTATTGACACCCTAAATATGAGAATGTCACAGCTTCCCCTGTGTTATAGAGATTGATGTGTTTAGTATTTTTCACAGCCAACATATGGGCTTTATTGTTGTCACTTGTACACTGAGTTTTAAACTCTTTGCAAAATATCAGAATAAACTTTTTATATATCAGTTACACTGTTTTAAATATAAAGCAACAACAAAAGAAGGTGGGTCTTACCACAAAGTAAAGATAGTAAGAAGGAGAAATATAAAATTTTTACGTGGTACTAGTAGTATGTAGAAATCACACAAGGTTATCATTCTAAATACTGAATCATATTTTTATTATGAACAAATATAAAATTATGCTAAATTATTGAACTTAAAACTGATAATTTAAGTGCAAAAGAATATAAAAAGCACACTCTTTCAGTTCAAAGTGCTACGCCTAATTCACATAAAAACCATGTACTTGCCACTCGATAGATCTTAACCCTAATATTCGTGGATCAACTTCTTTTCT
>NW_013665756.1:820821-829270 GCF_000517525.1 Limulus polyphemus
ATACAGCATGACTTAAGCTACTATAGAAAAATAATAAAAGTCGCATACATTCCATGCAGTTTTTTCCACAACCAAATTTTCTAAGGCTTATAAAAAAGTACTACTGACCACTATTAAGTACAACCTCTACATAAAATGGCAGTTACTATAATAAGCACCACCCACATTCATATTGTAAAATCCAGAGAACAGCGTTTTGTCACGTGCTTTGCTTATCATCGTATGATTTGTCAAATGTGAAATACAGTGATTGGAATAAAATAGTATTGAAATTGACACCTTCAACTAGAATTGGCTAAAAGTTTTACAATCGAAGTTTAACATGTCCAGATGCTGTTTTATAAAGAAAACAGACTAGAAAAAGGTTTAGATACCAATCATAGATGGCAGAACCAGTGTTAAAGTGCATGGAAAAAAGTTTTAAAAAATGTTGTCCTTAGAGGGTGCTTATTTATAGTCTCAAATGTATTTTGGGATTTTATTAAATTTTTCTTCAAACTTCATTAAACAATAGAATTTTGTACACATAATTGAATGTTATGCCACTATTTACAAAAATAAAAGATAAGTTCTCTATAATTTTTTCAATTCACAAATGTGATTTTGCCCTCACAATAAGACAAAATGGCCCCCCCATAGATAAGGGGTTAAGTAAAGGTTACTAAAATCAAAAGCTTTTATTATATTAGCCTTAAAGTCTTTAATTTGTTCTTCATACTCAATTGAATTAATTATATTCAATGGGTTAATAAAAGTTATTTTTGATAATATTACAGTATTTGTTTAAATGATCCTTAATGTATTTCAGACCATTACCTACTAGAATTGACCAACCTTCAGCTACATCATCAGCAATAAACCTGTATGGTGTTTTATGTAGTTTGGAAATCCTAAATAATTTACGTATTACATCATTGGATTCTGAGGTAAGCACACCAAAGTCTGAAAGACTGTATGGTGTTTCTGTATGATACTGTTTCTATCTGCATTGATGTATTTACATACCCCATTACCTGAGTGTCTTTGAATTAAATCCTAGTTTTTCATATAAAGTTGTAATATAAAACGTTTTACAGATTAAAACATCAGTTACAATGTGTTTAATAAGAAAATAAATGTAAGAAGGTGAATTACATTTCCAGTGAGATAATAAAATATCAAACATTACTGTAATAAAAAATTATAAGCCAGTAACCCTCCTGCAGGAGTTTCTAAAAGTATAATTTAACTAACTCAATACTTCTGTCAATATACAAAAATATATGATATACCTTATCTTTATATTCATTATCACTTGTTTAGGTGTAACTGATGACAAATAGCAAGTAACAGCTGGTATACATTGCTCAAACCTCATGACACATGTATTCATGTTCGATTGAATAAATGTATATTTTTTTACCCGATAATCCTCGTAAGGTAACCTCTGAGACCTTTATCAGGATAAACACCTACTAGCAAAGTATCATACACTTTGACCGCATTTGTTTTGGCAGCCTTAAATAATATTACATTCATTCTGAAGTCAACTGTTTAGCAGTTTTTATCTAATAATCTTCTCTTTTACACCAGTTCTGAACTTAAACCTTTTAACATTCACATTTTATGAATTCTTGGGCTGTATGAAAATATTTTCACTAGTATGTTCAAAAGAGTTAAGGTGTTTATAGAGGAAACTTGAGTATTTCTTTTTGTTAGAGAACCCATGACCATTCATTCTACCTCTCAAACTTTTGTGAGGATTTGCCTACATATTGAATTCTGCATTGTCTGCAGCTAACCATGTAAACAACACGTTAAGTACCACAGTGCAATTCTCAATAATTATCAATTACTGTAAATTTTTTTTTGCAACGTAACTATTGAATGTGTTGTTACATATGTGGTTAGAAGCAACACAATCTCTATGAGAACATTTTTCAACTACCGAATCATTTACAACAGTTATGAATATGAAGATATAGACTACCTTTAGAACCAGTCATATTACCAGTGTCAGACTCTGGGTTACCTTTATTAATCTGAGTACTGGGACATGCTAACACTTTTCATAGTCATTATGGTACCTGAATAAACTATGTGGGCCTTATTTGACTGGGTAACACCCATTATTTTTGTAAGCTTTTAATGAAACACCTGGTAATTTTGGCTAACTATATGTGTTTCATTTAAAATAATAAATGGAAACCTCCTATAGAAGCATACAGTGTAAATGCATTCTTTATGTAGAAGTACTATTTCTCATGTTAAACACTGCCAGGCCATAGAAGTTGACTGCATACTAAATCATGTTAGTATAAACTTTACTGTTAGAGATTTATACTATTAAACACTATAACAATGTGCATGTATTCATAACAAGAACATTTTACTGACTATATTGTTACAAGACTGCACAATTACAAATCGGAAAAAAACAAGTATTAACCACACACGTCACAAACCAGAAACTAACTTAACATTTCAGAATAATACTCAAAATTACACAGGATTAACTGATGAATGTGTGTAGATTTTACAAAAGTGCTTCAATTATTGAGTTTCTTTTCTGATTACATTTCAAACAATACTAAAGATAACCCATGTATACCACAAAACAAGACACTATTTTATTATATAGAGTTGGCAAGTTGTTCAAATGACCCCTTATTTTTTGACTGGCCAAAACTTTTCAAATAACTTAAAACCATTATTAAATACTGTAAATACCCATGTATTAGCCAAGTTCTTTTGATTACATTTTAGGCCTTTAAATTCCCCTCTGTTTACAGGTGAGTCATGATAAACCTGCTCCTTGTTACTAAAATCCTATGGCTTTATGACACACACACACACACACACACATATATATTGGGAAATTTTTCTATTTCTTTTTTTTTTTAAAGATGATGCTTGGAGCAGTGAAACTCTTATTTTGAAACAGTAGGTCTTGTTACACCTGCACTTTAGAAGTGCACTGTTGTTATTCTGTTGCATCACATTAAAATTTCCTGCTTATATAATACAGAATTCAGCATGAACACAACCCACGATACTATGCTTTAATGTAATATTCTTGAATTGTATGCAGGCAACAACTTTAATTATTTAAACTTGCAATAAAACTTCATAACAATGCTATATTAAAAACAAAGTTATGGGTATAAGAGGATTCATAAAGAATATGGTAGATAAAATTCAAGGACTTCTTCAAAGACAAAAATATGGTTTTCAAGAACATTAATTTCAATTAAATCAATTTTATTATCACATACCAAAAGCTATAATAAATAACATTCCACATCATTTAGTATTATGCTAATTTTAATAATTCTTAACTGTTCTCTTTGATCTTTTTTTGCTAAGTCTTAAGAAAGATTCAAAGGTCATAGAATGTTCTGTTTTACTTCTAATTAAAGTTTAAAATTTCAAGTTCAGGGTGTGCAAAATCTGTCTTAAAAAAAGAGTAAAGACGAAACATTTACTGAGACTGGCAGTATAACTGTAGTCTTTGTATAAGAAGGGAAATTAGATTCCATGCTTCTCTCTTCAAAGTTTGGAAAGTTTAAAATATTCAAACAGAAAAATCATCTTTGTTAATGACAATAAAAAACAAGAAATTTCCTAAAACAGTTCATTTCAATTTTCTATGATGCTCTTCACACACCTTCTATCATACTTTTCTCTTTTCACAAAGCTGTTCTGAAAGAGTACAATGTTTTTTCTATCTTGCTAATTTCCTGAAAATAGTTCCATTCTATTTTCTTTTGTATTTTACATATCACATCCTAACTGAACATATTTTCTTTTAGTGATATCCTGAAACTATTAAATTTGATTTTCTTTTTTGTTTGTATTTTGCTCATCACATGTCCTAACTCAGATTTCATTTCTTTCAGATATTTTCTAAAACAGTTAAATTTAAGGATCCATTTTCATGGTTTTGAAGATATTTCTTCTTCTGCAGCTTTTTTTATATCCTCCTGCAGAAGCTCAATGTTTTCCTCCACCATTCTCTTATTCTCATTCAGTTCCATGATTTCTTGCTCATAGTTTTTTCTTTACTTGTTTTTTGCACTCTTGTTGGGTGTCTAGTATTACTCATATTTTCACCTAGCAGATTTGCAATACAGAATCATGTTTGGGGTAATCTGCATGTTTCCTATTTCCTCCAGCATTTGTGACAGTATCCTTGATTGGCTCTGAGAGATGTAAGTTACCCCATTCTTGTTAACCACAATGAAATATGAATTTACAGAAGAACATCTTTCCAAAGTAGCACGTCCATGTGAAAGTACCAGCACCAGTTTGATAATGGACCACAGTTCAAGATACTTTTCCTTCCAGCTGTTCAACAAAAAAAAGATATCAGGTGCTACTTTCCCACCAGGATGACTGTCATAATTAAGGAAGTGGCTATGCTGGCTGGTGACTTTATCTGGAACAAAGTGTTTGAATTACCTTTAAACATCATCACACTTTTGTTCGGGGAAGTCCTTTAATCCAACAAGGTATGACAACATTTATTTTTAATTTTACAGGAACTTTTGCCAAAATTGACCTTAATGAGAGTCTTGTCCAATAACTTATTCAGCAGATGAACAGGGCACTTCCTTTCTTGTCCAATAACTTATTCAGCAGATGAACAGGGCACTTCCTTTCTTGTCCAACAACTTATTCTGCAGATGAACAAGGCACTTCCTTTCTTGTCCAATAACTTATTCTGCAGATGAACAAGGCACTTCCTTTCTTGTCCAATAACTTATTCTGCAGATGAACAAGGCACTTCCTTATTTGTCCAATAACTTATTCAGCAGATGAACAAGGCACTTCCTTGCTTCCATTTGAAATTCTAAAATCTCTCTCTCATAGATTTTCTTGGGAAACAATAGACATTTAACAAGTCTGTCTGTTGAAAAGCCAACATACACTTTGGGAAAACCAAGTAAATCCACATCTTTTACTTTCAGGGTGCCAGAGAATGCTTTGATAACTTTTTTGTTTGATAATTCTGTTCATCACATCTTTTATCATGTTTTCTCAGTCAGCTGACTTGAATGGCATCATTGGGTTATTTATTTGTTACTTTTCCAAATAGCCAGACACATGGTTTTCCACAAAGATTAAAAAAAAAAAAATTTAGCTTCACTGGAAGGAACAGATTGTCACACACACACTTCTTTGACTAAAACAAATGTTTTGCACTTTGAGGTAGCAAAACTCATGCCACTTTCAACTTTTTTTCACAAAAGTGATAAGATGAGACAATAAACCCAATGATCTTGTTGCTACAGAAATGTTCTCTACCCATCATTTGGAACAGAGATGTGTTTGTTATGGACATCATGGCAAGTAGGTGAATCCTTAAAATGTCTGTAGAAGGCCTGTAATGTGCTTTCTATACCCTAAATGGTGGTGCTAAATGCAGCTTGGAAGAGGTTGTGTATATTGTGTAAAGTACATGATCCAATGTCCACAAGTCCTCTATTTGTAGTAGCTTCAGACAGGGTACTAGATGTGAAATCTCAATAGACTGGAGCTGGTTTTTCAATTTCTGCCAACACACTGAAGTGAGAGAAACAATTCGCTGCTGTGACATGACCCATGAGAGCTGAATCCACATAATTGGTAGCCACCTTGTTTGTGAGACTGTCCCAGAATTAGATATGCAAATCCATTTGCTTTAGCTGCAATTTCTTGTTTAAAAGCCCAAAGAGTAAGAAATAACTGTCATTTTTTATGAATTTTGTCCAAAAGAAGGAGTGGAAAATATGGGGCAAGACCATGATTAACTATTTATGATGTTTTTCTCTCTCCACAGGTATAAGAACAGCAACTGCACTATCACTATCATAAAACATTAGTTGGAAAAGTTTAGAATTATCCTCTAGACTTTTGTATTATTAGTTGGGGATGATGCTTCTCAGTGTTCATAATATTTATGCTCCCCAAGTACTGCTGTTCATTGTCCGTGGACAATGTCTTTTGCTTGAGAAGTAGTAATTGATTCTTAAGGGGAAAAACAAAGCAACTCCATTAATATATTTCATCAATTATAATGTGCATATATATATATATATATATGTTGATCCAAGAATTACATATTTCCTATTTTTATTGTAACAAAGCACTGAGTAGATATAAACCATGAACTGGTCCGGACTTTTCAAAACAAATATAAATTGTAGTCTAAACTTGGGTCGTGGTTTACTACATTATTAGATTTGAAACAGAAATACAAATTGTAGTCTGAACTTGGGCCTTGGTATAGTACAACATTATTAGACCTGTTATCTAGTTTATCAGGTTAAGGGAAATACTGTTAATCATTATAAAGAGGCTATGCTTTTATTTATTTGCTATTAAAAGTTGTGTTGTCATTTACTGCAACTGTAAAACCATCATTTATATAAAGATTACTTCTAACGAAAATAACATAACTTAAAATCACATGCACAAACCAAGGCAGAGGAAGACGATAATAAAACTATCATGTTTAACATTACTAAAACAAGTCGTCAAACTTGAAAAATTCAGTTATTATATTGTATATTACAGGTTTTTATTCTTTTATTTATCAAAACATAGGAGGAACAAAAACCACTAGGTGAAACAGCATAATAATAAATTACCCCTGATTTTTGTGAAATGTACACAATACTTATGAGTAACATTAATAATGATAGACCAAGCAAAATAAATTTCACAAAAAGATCCTAACCAATATTTACTTTAACCAGACCTTTGGCTTTATTCTAAGTGTACAGATAATAATGCATAGTGTATGTTATCAAAAGCTACCAAGGCAAAAGATACAAATCTCTCTCTAGATATAAGACATGTAAATTAACAGATAAAATACTGTACATATACAACTATTGTTATGAAATTAAACCTTTCGATTATGAACAGAGATAAACTGCATTTAGAACATTGTTTTTACTATACTTGTATTCACCCTAAATTCACAGTAAAAAGAAAGACAAAAAGATAAAAGGTGACATATTAGCCACTTTAATGTTCTGTAGATATCCCTACAATTCAGGCCCTATACACATTATATCTTGGTGAAACTGTATTTAGATTTAATTTCCACTCCAGTGTGAGGATTAATCCCAATGATGAATCTTTCTGCAAACACTATATTTTAAGTTGTACCTTCCTCTTGATAACTCTTATTTTAACATGAAAATCCTCATGTTTCATGTACACAGTTTTACTTCATCTGATTAGTCTTTGGTTCAGTTATGAAAATAAGGAAAAATAAAAACTTACCTGTTCAGTCTCTGTGCCATGTGTGTGGCGGTAATTGATTGCACAGCAGTGGAAGTCATTGGAAAGAAATCCCCGATGGAACTTTCTGCACTGTTCATTAGAGATTTAATGTTTTGCAGACTTAATGTGGCTTGAGCGCAGACTCTTTCAAATTTCCAATGTCAAAGTCTTTCATACATATTTTACAGTGCATATGGTTAATTTTATTGGGGTCTGGTAACAGCCAACCAGCATACAACTACATCTCCTGCCATGCAGGATTGAATTTACATTTTCCTAGTACGAGGCCTGTGAGAAAAGTATCCGACCTTACTTTTTTTTTCAATAACCTGATGGATTTGAATCAAGCGCGCTTGCATGAGCCGACCTTGAACCTTCGTGCGCATGCGTGAATTTTTCCCGCTTGTTGATTGCGTCAGTTGTTGGCAAGCAGCCATTGAGTGAGGTAGTATGTAGTGCTCTTGTCGGTTTTTCATTGCAAGGAAAATGACGGAATGACTGGAGCAGCGCTACTGCATCAAATTTTGCCAGTAACTGGGCGACAGCCAGGTGGAAACCATTCGGAAGATTCAGACGGCTTTCGATGACGATGCTATGGGCATCACACAGATTAAGGAGTGGTACAACCGGTTTAAAGACGGCCGCACAACGGTGGAGAGCGAGCCACGCTCCGGTCGGCCATCAACATGCCGAAATAACCAGGTCATTGCCAAAGTGAATGCTATGGTGATGCGGGACCGTCGTGTGACTATCCGAGAAATTGCGGAAGAGGTGGCCATCAGCACTTTTTCGGCACATTCCATTATGACCGAAGATTTGGCTATGAAGAGAGTGGCGGCGAAATTCGTGCCGAAGCTGCTTACGGCGGAGCAAAAGGAACTTCGTGTTGAAGTCTCACAGGACATGCTGGACTCCACAAACAGTGACCCCGACTTCATGAACACCATAATCACTGGTGACGAGTCTTGGGTGTATGGGTATGACCCGGAAACCAAATTTCAGTCGTCACAGTGGAAGCATTCCACGTCACCAAGACCAAAGAAGGCCCGCCAAGTTCGCAGCAACGTCCAAGTGATGCTGACTGTTTTCTTTGACTCCCACGGTGTGGTACACCACGAGTACGCACCACAGGGTCAAACAATCACCAAAGAGTACTACAGGGATGTCCTCCGTCGCCTACATGATGCTGTGCGGC
>NW_013665756.1:829712-836779 GCF_000517525.1 Limulus polyphemus
TACATAGGCCTATTCCTTTCTATTTTCTTTAGTAAAAGCAATGCATGAAAAATGGTAAAAAAAGTGTCTTAGTCCTGTAACCAAGTTTGTGCAAAACTAATTAAGCCTTTAGTTGTCTTTTGCAAACATAATATCACATTGATCATTTTTCCATGCAGCTGATTTATTTTGCATGAAAACACTGTGAATATAGTTTATTGGAGCAATTAGTGATTTTATAGTAGATGCTGTTGGAACATGAAATAGTTCTTTGTAGTGAACATCCCTACTGAAGAAAATGTACCCTGCAGTAACCGATACTACATTATTTTATACAGACTACACCAGGCCTCTACTTTGTAGAAAAACACTCTCTTGTAAGACTAGCTTCTTCAGCAGTAATCTACTTTGTAGAAACAATCTATTATAAGACTAGCATCTTCAGAAGTAATCTACTTTATAGAAAACAATATATTATAAGACTAGCATCTTCAGAAGTAATCTACTTTGTAGAAAAACACTCTCTTGTAAGACTAGCATCTTCAGAAGTAATCTACTTTGTAGAAACAATCTATTATAAGACTAGCATCTTCACAAGTAATCTACTTTGTAGAAAACAATCTATTATAAGACTAGCATCTTCAGAAGTAATCTACTTAGTAGAAAACAATCTATTATAAGGCTAGCATCTTCAGAAGTAATCTACTTAGTAGAAAACAATCTATTATAAGACTAGCATCTTCAGAAGTAATCTACTTTGTAGAAAACAATCTATTATAAGGCTAGCATCTTCAGAAGTTGTCTACTTTGTAGAAAACAATCTATTATAAGACTAGCATCTTCAGAAGTAATCTCCTTTGTAGAAACAATCTATTATAAGACTAGCTTCTTCAGCAGTAGTCTACTTTGTAGAAAACAATCTATTATAAGACTAGCATCTTCAGAAGTTGTCTACTTTATAGAAAACAATCTATTGTAAGACTAGCATCCTCCGAAGTAGTCTACTTTGTAAAAAACAATGTATTATAAGACTACCATCTTCAGAAGTAGTCTACTTTGTAGAAAACAATCTATTATAAGACTAGCTTCTTTAGCAGTAATGTACTTAGCAGAAAACAATCTATTATAAGACTAGCTTCTTTAGCAGTAATGTACTTTGCAGACAACAATCTATTATAAGGCTAACATCTTCAGAAGTAGTCTACTTCGTAGAAAACATTCTATTATAAGGCTAGCATCTTCAGCAGTAGTCTACTTTGTAGAAAATAATCTATTATAATTCTAGCATCTTCAGCAGTAGTCTACTTTGAAGAAAACAATCTATTATATTTTCATATATCTATGTAATTACATTCCCATTGAAAATCAATTTACAACCCTTTCTTTATAGTGCAAATGTGAAATACCTAAATGTATACAGAGATGTACAAATTATATGGAGAAAAGGTTTTCATGGGAAAGTTTAACATTCTACTTTTCCATGCAGGAAACATTTAGTCAAATGTGTTTTACTTGTCTAAACCATTTTTTTGGCTTAATTTAATGAATAATCATTTAATCATTGTGTATTATATTCAAACAAAATTCTTGCATTATGAGACAAAACACTAGTTTAGCTACTTGTACAATTTTATTAACATTTTTCTGAAAGGCACAATAGAAGCAAGATTTCACTTATTAAAAGACAAAGGTACATGTTATACACAACAAAAACAATGTTACATCTGCATATATACAAATATGTACATATTTGTTACATTCTAATTGAAAGCCTTAAAATGCAGAATTCTTCACAAGTACACAGTTTTTTTGTTGTGTAAGGTTTAAAACCACTATGTAATAGTATAGCATAAATCTGGTGTTATACACACTGGAAAACTCATACCTCACAAAGTCACTCTAAACCTGCTGAAACATTACTTGTACAATTCTTCTATCTCAAAATCCATAGATTTTAATACAGTATGATACATCATATAAAGTAACATTTTGTAAACAAGCTTTATACAGATAATAACTTTGTATCTGTACCAGTTGGTGTTAATTTATCTAAATAAAAATGTTGAACATGTTCAGCTGAACATAGTGGTTCAAAGCTTTCACTACAGACAGACAAGTTAAACACAAGGTCACATCCAGCTAAATTATATTTGTTAATCAACAACATAACAATAAAAACTGTTTGAGTTGGGCTATAAAATGTTGAAAACTGCATGGCTGTGTTTCCTTAGTTATTTAATTATTAAATTATACAATAGGAAACATAACTTTGGACCACCCTGAGTGTGTGTGTCTGAAGTTAAAACCAATATATAGTTGATTATTAATAAACTAAACTGACATAAAAACCATATACATATTCCATGAAACAACCCACATTTAAGTTACTTATTACTAGGAGCTGCACAATAAGTAATGTGCAGTGTACTTAGAAAAACTATGAAATCACCAATATAATTAAATCAGAATACTTGTTAAATTCAAACCTCAGCTTGGGGTATATATCTGTCACATTTACAGTAATAAGAAAAGAACATCACACAGTCAGCATATAAAACATTAGTGCGGGACTATGTACAAATTGATTAGGAAGTTGCTAATTACACAACTCACTTTTCCACACACACACAGTCATGTTTTAATCATGAACTGTATGTAAACTACACAAAACAAAGATTCATTCAAGATATCAAATTATGTCTTTAAACAATTACAAAACTTTTCATAGTTGTTTGTTAATTGTCTCATATTAGCTCTCTAAAGTGTTATCAAGGTGATCCTACAATAGCCTAGTATAAAAAAAAAAGACTGAATACTCATTTTTCAAGCACGTTATTTGCCAAGTTTTAATAAAAGACAAAAAAATTAGCAATTTCATTTTTGTAAATCAGTTACAATTTTATAATTAAACTAATAGTTTGTTTCACACTATGAAAATCTGAGAATAATGTAAGATAGATGACTAAATGACACACACAGAGAAGCATACATGGTTACACAGTTGCAATTAATTCTTCAAAGGCATTTTTTAGAATAATCAACCATAATATACAGGGTTTTTCTTCAATATACATTTCTAATATAAAAGCCATCCTATTTTCTTTAGTGCTCGTTTTCAAATCTTGTGTTTGAGATAAATAAGATTCAATAGTTACAGTAAGCTGTTTTTAAAATTGTATTTAGAAAGTTATATAAAAATTACATAACATGTCTTGGAGCAGATTGTGTTGGAAATTAAGGTTTCCAATAAATTACATTAAAGCACATGAGTAATACATCCACATACAGCCTTCATTTAAAGGTTCTTTATGACATCTCCTTTTGGAAATGCATATTTGTGTCCACTTTAATTTTTTTCTTAACATCATACCTGAAATATGTTGGTAAAGAGATGAACATAACCACCCACAGCTGCTGCTAAAGTTGAAATAGCTACACAGCTATATACATTCTTCAAATGTTTTCTTACAGGTTCCTCACTACAAAAAAAAGGTGCTTATTTCTATTGTTTATTCATGATAAACAGGAAAAAAGTTCTTTATTCTATCAATGTCACTCTTACTTCAATAAAAATAAATAAATCAAAAACAACCTAATTGTAGCTCTTTACATCCATATAGCTACCCAACAAACATTTCAAAATAACCCAAAAACAGCAGATTATTCCACAAACTTAGAACTCTAACAGAAAATTATCCTTTTTTCAATCATAAGGTTGAAACTGAGCTTTTTCATACTTATTATCCTCAATGTACAAAGCTTGGGTTTCCAAACGTTTTTCACTATCGAAAACACATCATATACATACAAAAATCACACCTAAATCAAGTCACTTTAGATGTTCTATGCTCCAGAATAAATGATATTAAATCTTTTAAGTTCTTTGTAACTGTAGTGTCTTATGCTTGAAATCATTTAATAAGTATCAGCTCATATTTCTATACTTTAGGTCAACAATATCCTAAATGTACCTGTAACAGATAAAATTTTTTTGTTATTGTCACTATTTAAAAATCAATGAAACCTCCTAATTAAAAACAATTTACTTTTTAAAATCTATAAATCTGTTCCAAAACATTTGTTAATCATTATCTCAATTCATCAATGATAAATCTTTTCTCATGGCCTCAAAATTGGCTTTCTAGTTATTTGATGAAGTTTTGCACAAAGCTACTCTATCTCTGTCAAACATCCCTAATTTTTAAGTGATAAGACTACATGGAAGGCAGCTAGTCACCATCATCCACCACCAACTCTTGAGCTACTTTTTACCAAAGAATTGCAGAAATGACCATTACATAATGCCCCCAGGGCTAATAGGGCAAGCAGATAGTGTTTCAAAACCATGACCCCAACGTTGCAAGTTAAGTGCTCCAACCACCAGGTCATTGTATTCCTCAAAATATGGAACTAAAATTTCATTTCTTTTAATCCACACCTAGAAAAACATCAAACCTAATTATGGAATGATCATTCTTCCCCAAATGTTCTCCAATTTCAGCTCTTGCAACCACATTCTCATTAGTGATCAATTATAAATCTAAAAAACAGTTTATCTACAGACGATGACAAACTTGTTGAAATGTTGTACATTTGCTAATAACTTATAAAGTTTCTTTCCTTACCTGTTCAAACCATCCTCAAACTTTATTTTCTAAAACTAATAGTAATAATGGTTTCCTCGTCATCAAACTTCACGTAGTATAATGGCATCTTTATTAAACACTTCAAAAAGCTTCAATATTATTTTCTTACGTCTTAGTAACTAAAAGTTTTTCTTACTTCCTCTAACATTACCCACGTATTTTTCAATCACTATTCCATTACATCACAAATCATAAGTCAGCTAAAAAAATGGAGCCTATTGCGTTTGGTAGAAACCATGACTGCAACAGTACTTTGTTTCTTGCATTTTATTTCTCACTAATCAATTTAAATAATCAAATACGTTTGTCAATGCCACAAAATAAATGCATTTTACTTGGGATATTTTAAGTTACGTAACTTAGTATTTTATTTACTTTTTCCTCTACGCTTTGTTAGGCTTAAAATTTAATAAAAATTATGCAGTCTTCATAGTCAGTGGCTCACAGTGACACTAGTACTAGTAGTACAAGCAGCAGTATTACTACTAACCAGCACGACGCTTTCCGAGAAAAATAAAATTACAAATAAGCTGCTAAAATTAAATCCATTACTCACAGTTGATCGTAAAATGTGTTAATGAAATTTTCCACCCGAAACGTCGCCATCTTTTGTTATATAAAATGTTGCGCAGAATTTTCTCAAAACTCTCGAATAACCTCCCAAACGTTTCAACTAATTTTCTATTGATCGCTCTACTGTAGCTGACTGTGTTGACGTGTATTCAGATAACACAAATTACGTCATAATATTTCTGTAACATTAAGAAACATCTCTGTGAAAAGTCTCAAAAACAGTAAAATATTTATAAAAAGAAATCTATATATGTTATGCAGATTATTCTTCTATTATCTTTATCAGGAGATATTCTTTATTTTTTCATTACTTCTTTTATCATTCTTACTGTAGAACAGAATATTCGTTACCTCTTTCTTTTAAACATTAAAAGGGAATATTTTAATAATAAATAATAATAGTTTACTTGTCTGTTTATTTGTTTGCAGTTAAGCACAAAGCTATATAATGGCTATCTGTACTGTGCCCACCAAGGGTATCGAAACACAATTATTAGCGTTATAAGTCCGCAAACTTACCGCTGAGCCACTCGAGGGCAAAAATTGGAAATACAGAGTTATTATAAGGAAAGTTTCATAGTTCAGCGCAACATATCTCATAAACTGAATGGCACAGGAAAGTGAAACTGCACAAGGATGTTAAAGTTATCATGCCAATGCTAATGCAACAAATTTCACATATTGTTCCCACTCCACTACGACACTGTTCAAAATTTGCTTCTCCAGCATCCAGAATGCATTTAATCCGTGTGACAACGGACAGTACAGCAACAACGCGAATCTCATCAGGTATGCAAGACATGCCTCACCTGGTTACCGATATGCGGAGAGACACTATTCTACATGAAAACCGTAGTGTCTATCACAATTCGATGCAGAAGCATGGTAATTACATTGGCTGTTTTCATTAACTGTGCAAATTTGCAGTCTATGTACTTATGACCCTTTACAAAAAGTATGGTCGAATAACAAAGTCAACTGTGAAACCACACCGCACTGTCATTTTAGAATCATCAAGATGTGAAGGAAGTGATTAGTTTCCGACAAGATAATACATTGTACTTGTTGCATGACGGTGTGTAGGAAGTGATTAGTTTCCGACAAGATAATACAGTTGTACTTGTTGCATGAACTTTGCCAATTCCTGTCCCAGTGTCCAATTGTACTTTTCTGCCATTCCATCAGACTGTGGGTAAAATGGCGTTGTTCTGGCCTTTCGTATGCCAAACAACTTGCAGCATTAATGGAACACAGCTGATTCAAAGTTACGGCCTTGATCTGAATGCAGTTCATATGGCATACCAAATCTGAAGAAGAAATCACTAATAGCCGTTGTAGCTTCCTGATTTGATATTGCATATGCCTCAGGCCACTTGGTGAAATAATCCATCACCACACAAATGTACCTGTTTCCAGCACAAGTTTGGGGCAAAGGACCAGCAATGTCAACAGTCACTCTTTCCATTGGTGCGCCAACTTGATATAACTTCATTGAAGTACGTCCCTTATGCTTGGGTCCCCTTTTAGCACAACATGTACTGCATATCCTGCACCATTGTTCCACATATTGTCTCATACCTATCCAGTAAAATCTCTGTCGTAGATGACTCAATGTCTTCTTAACTCCGAGATGTCCTCCTGTTAAACTATCATGGGATTGATGTAGCACAACCTACCGTAACTTTCTCGATATAACTGTTTGCCAGGTCGTCACGTTCCCATCTGCAGTTTCCCATCTCCGGAGAAGAATACCATCTTCAAGCTCCAACTGGTCCCATTGGGCCCAATAGTTCTTTGTCACAGGGCTTAAGCTAGACACCTTCTCCCAAGCAGGGCGCAAAACACTTGCTTTTAGAAAATCAATTATTA
>NW_013665756.1:836958-840683 GCF_000517525.1 Limulus polyphemus
CCCATGAGCTCTATAGTTACCCACACTGGTCCCCACAACCTTGCATAATGTCCTGTTACATCACAGGGTTTGCTGAGATGCAGAATCTATGACAAAGTTGCACCTTTGGCCATCCAGCTTCCTTGTTACGTAGATACTGTGTGTGCATGCCATTTTACACCTAACTGTTGGGACTTTCACGATGGGTGTTGGTGGGTGTCCCTCCGGCTTGACTCGATTGTCTGTCTCTATCTCTGGTCTGCCAGTCTGCAATTCAATTGTTGCTGTCACTTTATTTGCCGGCTTATATACTATAAAAGCGCGCGTCTAGCAAAGGCTCGAGCCTTCCGGAACGTTCGAGATACTACTTACTGTTACCAGCGTCACGTGACTTCCGCTGTCTTAACATTAGATTTGAATGTCATTTGTAAACCTAGGCCATAAGTGGAGGCAGCTTGTAAACATTTTAAAGAAGAAATAAACTAATTTGTTATTGTTACTTGGAGTGGACTTCAAATTGTTTTCATCATGTAATTTGGAAGAACCTTGCCAATGAAAAAACAACGTTAAAATACTAGTGTTAGGTTTGAGATTATTTTGGTTTGTTTTATTTTAATTTAGTGCAAAGCTACTCGAGGGCTATCTGCGCTAGCTGTTCCTAATTTAACTCCTTGACTGCGACTTCCTTAAATGCGCGCGGAATTTTTGCGAGCGGTACGCAGTACACAGCACACTCATATTCAACTGCTGGAGGCGGACAGTACTCTATACGGCGAATCAGGAGTCAATGGGTAAACACTGATAGACTAGAGGGAAGGCAGCTAATCAACACTACCCAATGCCAACTTTTGGGCTACTCTTTACCAAAGAATAGAGGGACTGACTATCATGGATGAAAGGAAAGAGCGAGCATGTTTGGTGACGGGAATTCGAATCCGCCACCTGCAGATTGCAAGTCGAGCACCCTAACCATCAGGCCATGTCAGGCAGAGATGACATCTCCAGGGGATATTGGAGATTTATTGGGGTTGTTGAAATAGTTAAAAGAAAGTCAAGAAGAGCAAAACATAACATAATGTCTTAGAACAACAAGGGAAGTATTGGTCCATCTCGGCTGTTTCTAAACTAAACTAAAACTATTAAATAAATAATTTTTTTTTAAATCTTAAAACCAGTCTTTATCATTCATATTGTTATCAAGCTTTCTCTTAAGCTCAATTTAAGTTTACTGTCTCCAAAAAAATTAAATGAAAGGGGTAGAAAAATAAAAAAAGGTCAAGAAAGAGCCTGAAAATTAGAAGAAAAAATATAAAAATGAAAGAAAACCAAGAAGAAATTTATAGAAATTTGAAAGATGTTTAAGAGGTAAGAGACGGAAATTTGAGAGAGAAGTTCATGGAAAGAGACATAATATTTATGAATATTTAAAGAAAAATCACAATATAACGTACCCACAGTAGAAAGTGCGAGTATGTTCAATGATGGGGATTCGAAACCACGACCCACAAATTACAAGCTGAGCACCCTAACCACCAGACCATACCAGGTCCACAGTACTACCGAAGAAGTATGAAAGGTGAAGTACAGAAATACATCCATGAAGTATGGAAAATCTGTAATGACAAAAATCAAAGAAGTATGAAGTGATATAACTGAGATAGAAAAGAACATAAGGAACAGAATAAAGCATGGAAAAAGAATTGATAGATGTAAAGATTGAATCGGCCACATTTTCTTCTGCATCAGTTCAATAATTCCAACCTAAAACATCATCTGCTACAACATATTGAATAGGATAACTTGTTTGATATACATCTGGGTCATAACAGAACCAAACACCTCAGCATGTTTTGATGGATTAATAGTTGGTAAACTTCTTGTGGATCTGAAGAATAACGATGTCATAATTAGAGCCATGAACACAATCTACCATAAAATTGGAGTCAAATCTGAATGAAACATTGCAAGATGGGAGTCTTTACAGGTAGTACTTTAACATCAAAGAACTTCAGAAGTAGTCGTGTTTGAGGAAAGATGTTGAACGTCTGATCTTAATTCCTTACATAAAGATAGATTATCACCTCCCTTACGAGAGATGTATGACTGGAACTGTAAGGATCTTACAGCGGATCAATGTCAGAGATTACATAACTTACTCACTGTATATCAAAATATCTTCTCCAGTGAACCTCATGACAGTGACTGAACAAATAAAATATCTCACAAGATTGATACGGGAGATGCAGCCACAATACCTCACTTAGCATGATGACTTCCACTTGCAAAACAGGTTGAGGCCTTTAAAGTGATAAAAGTCACGAAGAAACAAGAAGTGATGTAAACGAGTACCAGTCCATGAGCATCACATATTATACTTGTGAAGAAGAAGGATGGATCTTGAAGATTTTGCATGGACCCCTGAAAGGTGAATGAAACCACAAAAAAGGAGGCCTATTCACTGCCAAAGATTGACTATACTTTGAATGCTCTATCTGGATAAAAATAGTTTTCAACATTGGATCTTGAGAGTGGATATTATCAAAATCAAGTGAACAAAGCATGCAGAGAAGAAACAGTTTTATTGCAAAAAATGATTGTGACAATTTTCATGCTATTATTTGGGTTATGTAATGATCTTATCACATTTGACGATTAATGGAGTATGTCCTGTCTGACTTACTGGTTCACCTACTTACATGATATAATCACAAATGGAAAGTTCTTTGATAATGTTTATGATGAGCTAAGAAAAGTTCTGGATTGGTTGAGGAAAGGGAACCTTAAGCTGAATCCCATGAAGTGAATTGTTCTATTAACGAATGATTTTCTTGAACACATAGCAGCAGAGAAGGAGTAGCAATATATATCCATTAGATATTAATTCTGTCCACGATTGGCCAACAACAAAGAATGTTTATGAGGTAAAAGGATTTCTTGGACTGTGATATTACTATTGTTCTTTTGTAAAATCATTCTCTGATATAGCTTTCCTTGTACATAAATTACTTGAAAAGCGAAGTAAGTTTTCTTGGACTACTGATTGTGTACAAGTATTCAACGAATCGAAGAACTCCAAGAGTCAATTTTAAATCTTGTACATCACTCTGGCTGATGCATTATCCCAAATACCGTGTGTTAATGAAGAATGTAAACATTGTAAAGAGAGAGAAGCACCAGATAATAGAGATGACCAGTTTAAGTACAACAGAATATAATAAAAGATATGACATCAACAAATGATAATGAAGAACTAATGTGGCCCAACACTTAACTAAAAGCTCCATACAGCTAAAACCCAAAGAGAAAATGATGTGCTGGGCATATTGGGATTAATTATATTTACAAGAGGACTTTTATATCAGAAACACGAATATATCATTGGACAAAAAAAAAACAAAAACAAAAAAAAAACGACTAGTTGGCTTTTCCACAGTCTCCACATTCTCAAATACTCTGTCATTTCTTTAACCTTTCAATAGTTGGATACTTATGTGTTAAGAAGACACAGGAGTGAGAAAGAGAACACTTCTAATATGTTGGGTGATGGAGATCTATCAAGAATTTATGTAAAATATATAAACTGTGCCATGAACTACAATGTCCACGAAAGAAACAGCATGGCAGTATTGCATTGGAGCACCACTTAAGAGAGTTGCTGTTGATGTGTTTGGTCCTTTGCTACAGAGTAACTGTGGTAATAAATACACCATTAATAATGGCTGGAGACGGCTTAAATGGGTAATGAA
>NW_013665756.1:841614-857765 GCF_000517525.1 Limulus polyphemus
TTCATTACCCATTTAAGCCGTCTCCAGCCATTATTAATCTCATAGTGGGTTCCTCCTCATCGAATTTGAAATACACCATTGTTGTGATAGACTGATTCACAAATTGGCCATAATATTATGCTGTTCATAGCTGGGAACTAGAAACTCTAGCAAGGAAACTCTTCAATTATTTAGGTTCAAGAGTTGGCACGCCTGTTGAACTTCAATCAGATCAGGATTGGAATTTGTAATCAGCCTTGTTTGGGGAAATTTGCCAAATCCTTAGGATAAAAAAAGACCAGGTTAATAGTCCTTCACCCATCTTCTGATAGCATGGTGGAAATGTACAACAGCACACTGTAAAACAATTAACCTTATATGTGGACGAACATCAGAAAATGTAAGACCACGATTTTCCACTGTTACTGATGAGCTATTATATAGTAGTATACAACAAGTTACAGGCAATACACCATCACCACTGATGCTTGGAAAATAATTTAAATTGTCATTGGATGTTTTTACTCGCACTCATTGGATAGTCACTCAGAAGACTATACAAAGAATATGCATTGGTTTTATATATGACTTTACCCGGGAAAGACATAAATCAGATAGTGATAAAATGAAAATTCTCTATCATTTTAGTGCTGATAAGATTGGATTCCATCCAAATGACATGTAAAATTCCTGTCATAAGAAAGGACGATCTCCAAAGTTAAGCAGGCGTTAGGAAGGGTTGCATGTTGTACTGAAAAGAATCAATAATGTGGTTTACAGAATTCAGAAAGATAGGTGATTCAACCCAAAGGTCATCCCCTGTGATCCTTTTGGAAGTACAACAGTAAGAGAATAGCCAACTGAGTAACTCCAGAAAATAATTTGTCAGTAGAAATTCAACCTGTTGAGGAGACTTTCAGAGGGTGAACAAGAACATAGCTTCCAGTAGATTCCTTCGACCACCTACGTAGGAAGAACACTCCCCAGTGACAGAACAGCTAGTCATGAGAAGGGCCAAGAGACCATGCTATCTGTATACCATTGGTCTTGCAAGAGAAAACCATAAAACTTGTCAAATGTGTAGTGTTTTATTTTTATATTAGGAATGTTCAAGTGACTTCACAATCCAGAAAGAGGCTGTAATCTAAATTATATTTTCAATGTTTCAATTTAGATGCTAGCTAGATGGCACATAACGTTAAAGTAAACTTAGAATAGCTAGAATGCCCTAAATGGCGTCACGAAAATCTGGTAGCTTCGACAAATATCCAGAAGTGAGACATCGGCTATAAACACGAGTGGGACAATCAATTACTAACCTAGCAGTGAATCAGTGAAGCACTGAGTAGTTTTGAGTTTTAGACAGCAGAGTGACAGTCATTCACTTAAATATTTACTTTTAGTGAAATATTTGGATCGGTGTTATCGCGTATATTTAGTTGCTCAATCGATTAACCGTGAAATTGTACAAGAAAATTTATTTTATGTTGGTCATGGTATCATTAACGAGGTATTTGAATCTCATTTGTAAACTTATATATGCAAGTTACAACAGTGTATAAGTGAAGTCAGCTTGTAGAAACATAAAGGAAGAAATAAACTAATCTGTTATCGTTACGTGGACTAGACTTCGCATAATTTTCTTTAAAATTACAGGGCTGTAACATAATGTTTTAATAATATTCAATAATAAAACGTATTTCAAAATGAATCATATACACTGTTGTCATCTGTTACAGAGTCAAAAGTTAGCCAACCAGAAAATGAATAATGTTACAACACTCGAATTAAAATAGATCGTTTTGTTTGACCAACGTAAGCATGACTACAGGAATTTTGGCAATTGTAAATGTAGTTTATGCAGTTCTAATTCGGTAGTAGTTTGTTTACCAAAATTCCAATAAATGAAGTTCTAAACGCACTGTCAAAAAGATCAAATTAATTTGTTTTATTGTAAAAGATAAGCTTACACACCTAGTTAGAGTGTATGTCAATTAATTTGTTTTATTGTAAAAGATAAGCTTACACACCTAGTTAGAGTGTATGTCAATTAATTTTTGTTATTGTAAAAGATAAGCGTACACACCTAGTTAGAGTGTATGTCAACAACCCGCATTTCTAATTACAGAGGGGTTTTGTTTCCACAAAATCACTGCCTGAGCATAGTCACTCCGTTGTCCCCTCTTTTATTTTATTATTTAACTTCTTCATGAATGAATTTTAATATAAGTTCTTCAACTTATGTATGGAAAGTTAAACTCAGTTTATTCGAACAAGAAAAGAATGATCAGCTACCTCTTCTCGACGTTTTAGTCACAGGATGTCCAAAATTATTTTCAATCAATCAAAATCTTTGCAGAATCAAAATTCTTTTATCAACGCAACACAAGAAAATCGATATAAATATTTAAAAATAGAGAAAACAAGTTCAATAATGAAATGGAATTTAAGCCCAACTCTATTTGGAAGTCGTTTTTACTTTGTAATGAGTTTTTACACTCTACTAATTTTAGTTCATGTTGACCTTTCTGGACCATCTTGTACCAGACGCTGAGATCAGTTTTCTCCTTTCCTGAGGGAGAAAGACCAGTTTGGGCTGTCGAAACTAGTCGAGTTCTTTAAGTTTTGTTGATTCTTAAAATAGTACTTTTTCTTCTTTAAATATGAATTATCCAATTAACATTTATAAAACACCATTGGTCCAATATCAGTATTTAGAGATATATCTGCTTTTATGGATCAGCTGATAGGTTTAATATCATTCTCGAAGTTTGCTCCATCGTTAACAGCATAGTATGGTAAGACATATGTGATGACATTTGTGGTTTCAAAAAGAGTTAAAAATTAAAATTAGTTTGTACCTGATGATGACAAAACCTTGTCGAAACGTTGTACATTTGCTGCTATGTTAAACTTATATTAAAGTTTTTCTTCATTACCCAGTCAAACCGTCTCCAAGCATTATTAGTCTCAAAGTGGGTTCATCGTCATCGAATTTGAGTTCTTTGATAAAGCTGGTGTCGTTAACATTTCAAATTGAATAAGAAGAAAAGCGTCTTAATTGTTCCTGCTGAATATACAAACAAACAATATTTTTAGAATTTGTCGTTTCTATCATTACGTAGGCTATATTTTCTTTAACCCCAGCCAGGATTTTAAACGAGGCGTATATGACTAGTCACTGGGGTCATCACGCTTTGGCCCAACGCATAGTGGAAATGTTAGACTATGCGTTATGGACTTGTATATCGCCAACCAACAGTGCAATAAGATATTAACCCAATTAACGAGTGGTGCAACTTCAACAACGTCTTGAGTCAACACGTTATGACTATATTGAATACAGATCTATAGGGTCATAGCACATTAATTCAATGCATATTCGAAAGCCCGACTTGCATGATGTGATTTAAAACTACATTTTGATTGGCTTATTTGGTTACATGTTGAACCAACCCTTTACGGCCCTGATGGCTTGCCATATGTAACATATTACAGGATAATAGGAAGTTATATTGAAGTAATATGGAACGTTTTTGTTCTTTAAATTTTTGTTACAGATTTAACCGGTAGAAAACCTAAACAACTTTTAAGTACATCAAAATCTTCCAAGGTATGATCACGGGCGCCCTTACAGTTAAACCTTAAATGTCGTAGAAACGTAGCAGATAAGTTTATTTACAACCAAGACCATTATCATTTAAATATTACAGCAAAGTGTGGAACTTTGGAGCTGAAACTAAACTTCATTAGGGCTGCTTTAGTCCATTTGAATAGTTTATTACTCATGAACTCATAGAGAAAAGCTTGGCTTCTGGTATTAATAAAAGTAGTATCGACTATTTGTTATAACACATTCAAAGAGTTACTTGTTGTTTGCAATCCTTCCCCTCCCGTTTAGAGCAAGATCCCATGGTTCAGCGGTATGTTTACCGAATTAGAACGCCAAAAACCGGGTTTAGATACTCGTGGTGAGCACAGCACAGATAGCCCATTGTGTAACTTTGTGCTGAACTACAAACAAACAAATGGTTCAACCCCCCATGGCTCAGCGGTATGTCCACCGACTTACAACAGTAAGGACCGGGTTTAAATACTCGTGGTGGACACAGCACAGATAGCTCATTGTGTAACTTTGTGTTTAACTACAAACAAACAAATGATTCAGGTCACTATGCACAAATGGAGAACAAGAAGCTCTGATTATTATTCAGGACACCACACACACACTTACAAGACAAAACAGCTTTCTGAGATTTTCAAAACATCTCTTATTATCATGGATGCGATTATTGCGACGTCATTCGTCAAGAACCAGAAACTTTATTACATTTCATTTATCCAATATAAGTAATTTGAATGAGCAATGCAGTTCATCTATATAAGGCCGACTGGGTCAAAGTGACCTGATCTATTTCTGACGATGACAGTCACTCCTTACTGTTTCTTGTCAACCTGCAGAGTTGGTGTATTTTTTAGCAGTTTCTCTTTCCCTAACGTTAACTAAAAATGAAATATTTTCCATAAAATCAACTTTTTTAAGTTAGGTTTTCTGACACCGTAAACTGCCACAATCTATTAAAATCCAGTACAATTTCTAATCATATACGACCGTTTAAGCTAATATAAATAAAAACGCGTTATTAACAATTGACACGTAAAATGTAATTTGAGTTGAATCAGTGAACGGATTAACTTTATACTTTACAATCACAAGCACACACACACACACACACACATACATACATACATATCCAGCCATCCTCTGAGCTCCACGAGCCTCTACCTACAGTTATCATTTGATTGTTCACTGTGATGGTCGTCAGAGATCTGATTTACGTACATTTTAGTTAACGTACACTAACTATACAGCCACTTGACTGTTTTTACACGTTATCGTTGAAGACAGGAGTTGTTCGTGGTCTAGTGATTAGCGTGATCGTACTGTGAACTCGAGTATTCTTGATTCGCTGTCCGTTACCGTTCAAACGAGCTTCGCACTTTGAGGTCATGGGTGCGCTATAAGAGTAACAGACAAATTCGATCCGACAAAATAGTTTGGTAGTTGACGGTCGGTGTTGTCTGGCATCTTTTTTCCAAGTTTATCAGTTCAAAATTAGGGACGGCTATGCGCAGATAGCCCTTGTAGCAAAGTGTTTAAACAACACATTGACACTGGTTTTAAATTAAAAATAACCACTTGAAAGTTTTTTTGTTTCTGTCCTATTCCTGTTTTTGATCCACTATTAGAGTGATAATGTGGCAGATTTCCTATCTGAATTCTGTTCTCATGGGCTTGGGTTGTTACAGGTTTAAGTTCATTGCTGATCAATTGATATTTCTTTTTCTCTGCGAGCTTTGCGAAGTTAATTTTGCTGGTTTTATTACAATGACACTAGTTATGTTAATCTTTCATTTAGTTAAAGGTATTTTTATACATTGTGTGTACACAGTTCACGGATTCCTAGGTATTGGCAACTGCTGCCATCTATTGAAGGGTATATTTAATATATATATATATATATATATATGGTCAGAGTTCACAAGTTGAGAAACATTTGCTTTATATAAATATACTCACTTTCTCTGTTGCGTGTGTTTATTTTCAATTGACAACAAGGATTTGCGGAAACTTTAATAATTAATTTTCTGTTTTAAACGCTCCATTAAGTTGAGTAGTAATGGAGAAGGCTAGAGTGTAAAGGATGTATCATACAGATGATGGAAGTCCGAGTCTTTTATATTTAGGACTATTGGATCAGCGTATTGTAATGCTTGTTTTGAATTTCTCGCAATGCTACTTGAAGTCCATCTGTTCTAGCCGTTCCTAATTTTGAAGGCGGAAACTAGAGGGTAGGCAGTTTGTCAATACCATCGACTACCAACTCTTGGGCTACTCTTTACGAACGAGTAGTGGGACAAATTGTCACATTATCACGTCTCTACAGTTGAAAGGACGAACGTGTTTAGGGACGGGATTTGATTCCACGCTCCGCAAATTGTTATTAACCCTCAGGCCATGCCAGACAGAAACATTGTTGTAATATTTGTAATGTTTAACGTGGCAAGGCTCTGGCTATCGTAACGGTCTAAAATGAACACGCCGCTAAAATCAGGGTTCAACAACAAAAAATCAGTTTGTTCACCATAACAATACTTCGAAATAAATTCGATACTGCTAATAAACCAATTCCTGGCCAGGACTTCACCCTAATATTAATAACTAATTTATCATAAAGATTAATAAATCAGTAATAATGGAACCAGGAAAAAGAATCAGTAAGAAAAAACCTACCCCCCCCCCCAAAAAAAAAAAATCAGCAATTACAATATTCAAACAATACCTCTCTCCCAGTGGCACAGCGGTATGTCTATGGACTTACACCGCTAGAAACCGGGCTTCTATACCCGTGGTGGGCAGAGCTCAGATAGCCTTTTGTGTAGCCTTGTGTTTAACTACAAACAAACAAACCTCTCTGTGAAGCTTTTAGTATCTGTACGTCACCGTTAGGGAAGCTGGTGGCAGTTTCATCATACACACACATATATATTTACTCAAAATACGAATGATTACGTAGAAGGTGAGTTAGTGTTTGAATGCAACTAAACATTCATAGATAAACTAAACGATAGAAGGAAATAATAAAGGAACGATAAACACAACCATAGTCATATATATATATATATATAAATGATATCTCACTCTTCCAGTTGATGCAACTCGTGCTTTTCAATATATTCGCCTTAGAGAACCGCATTTACAATATGTCTGTGATAGATTTGTGTCAGAAGGAAAGCAGGTATATTTTACCACTACTTCTTCTTCTTTGATAGTACCATACTGGAATTTCTCATTTTTAGTAATTATAAGGAGGTCAAGATGCCACAAGATGCATAATTTTGTTTTGTTTTGACAATTACTCCGCCGTATTTCGGCAATGGGGTTTGGTACAAAGATGTTTTTTTACAGGTCCAATACATATAGATACAAGAAAGTGCGATATGCCAATTTTTGGTCATTTTAGGAGGGTCACAAGGTTGGATAAACCCATAATTTTAGGGGTTGTGGTCAATTACTTAGCATTGTTTCTACCAATTTACATGGAATTTGGTACAAATATTACTTCCTACAGGGAAAACACAATGACAAACACAAATGTTCGACTTGTCCGTTTATAGTAAATATATAGGGGCAAGCTGCCATAAAAAGTATAATTTTAGAGTTTTTTGAGAATTACTCCGCTGTACTTCGACCAATGTACGTGGGATTTAGTGCAAAGTTAAAATTTTTACAAGTCCCAAATAGAGATATATACAATTTTGAAAGTTTTGTCTTTTGGTCAGTTTTGCAGTGAGAAAAGTACAATTTGGGATTTTCGTGAGCTGTTATTGTGTATGTAAACCGACCTACATGGGATTTGGTACATAGATACCTTCTTATAGGTCCTAAGTAATGATACAGACAGTTTTCGATTTTCTGTTTTGCACGATTTTTCTGATGTCAAAATTAGCCATGTTGGGATTGTGTGGGGGAGACATGTTGCATTCGCCTGCGAATGTTGCCCTATTTTCTATCTTAGTTCGTTATAATGCATGTTAACCACATTTGATCACTCGTTCTGAGGCAAAGGAATGCAATTTTTATGTGGTCTTCCTCGCTTCAGGCTATCCCTGTCAAATCTCGAGTCTTTCGGTCAGTTATTACCACCATCTTTGATATTTTCCCAGAGATAAAAGCTATAGGTGTTATTAGAAATAATGTCCTTGTTGTGGTAAGGCAAGAAAATAATACCAGTTCAATCCGAGTCTTTCTGCCACTCTATTTTGATTGTTGTAAGATGTATGATGCGCATTGAACCATTTGCTTGTCATTTCGGAGATCAAGGGTCACTTGTTTCTGTGATTTCTCTCCCTAACGGTCACCATAGCAGTTTAAATATATCTTCAAGACTTAAAACGTCCAGGATGTTAGTCCTTTTAAGTTAATACGTTTTGAATATCATAACAGACTGATGCACTTTGATCCCCATCACAGACATATACATATATTTACTATGGAGTTTAAGACTCATCCTTTGTTTTAATTTTGGAGCGATGGCAACTGATATTTAGTGGCCACTATTTAGTTCTGATTAAAAAGCGACTGCCTACGCGGTTATTGAATCATACAATACAGTAAGCCCCGTTTGCAAGAGACCTACTTTCTTTGTTACTCCACGTTAAGATGTCTTGAAGAAGGCTCCTCTCTGTGCTATCCTCTTCTACCTTCAAACCAGCAGTTGCTATCATTTTACCTTCCACTAAATATAATATTCCTTCTTCTAATGGTTCATCTGCTCCATTCGGCTCCCCTGGCCAGCTATCGAATTTTTCTTCCCTTCAGCTTCTTCGACAAGCTATCGAATGTTTTTTTCCCCTTCAACCACCCTGGCCACCTGTCGGATGTTTCTTTCCCTCAGTTTCCTAGGCCAGCTATCGGTTGTGTTTTCTCTTCAGCTTCTCTGGTAAGCTGTCGGATGTTTCTTCTTCAACGAGGTATGACATAAAGTTATTTATCTTTTTGAAGAACGTGTTTAATATAAATAGGTTATTCTCCGGACGATCTAAGTCGGTTTCGTGCATCAGGGGGATACCACTGCGACATATGAAACTGTACTATCTTCAGGGTTAAGGGGGATAACACTGCGATATATAAAACTGTACTATCTTCAGGGTTAAGGGGGATACCACTGCGACATATAAAACTGTACTGTCTTCAGGGTAAAGGGGGATACCACTGCAAGACATACAGCTGCATACTCTAGCTGCGATCTGAAAGATTGACAAACTTCAGCTAAGGTTTTTGTTTTTTGGAGATACATTCGGAAAGTCTTACGACCAGACTTGTACACTTGGTGCAAGTTATCTCCTTCTGGATGTTGAGAACGAGCAAGACTTTTCTCGTTCATTAACTAACATACTCTCGTCTACCTATAAGATCAGTATGACCCTGTGTTTAAATTTGTTAAGTTATTTAGTTTCCAGCCATTGCTTTCATTGTATAATTTTCGTGTGTGCTCTGTTATAGATAACATTTTGGAGGTTCATTTGTTTCAAATCATAAAAAATTGGCAAATAACAAAGAAGAAACACTTTTATCTTATCATAGTTATTTACTTGTGACTATAATTTCGATTTTGGTTTTGTTTATGTTGTGTGCATGAAGTTTATAACCCGCAAAATGATTTACCGAATTTAATAGCAACAACGCTAATATTACTTTCTGTTTTATGAAACTGTCGTGTCAGTTTAATAGATTAATTTCATTAATAGATTAATTTAATTTCAATTAAAATACAAAGCTATAAAACAATGATCATAACGACGTAAACATTGAAATGGAAAGAACTTACATAGTTGCGTTAGATTTGTGTGGTTAATCGTTCTTTTTCTCATGATCATTTGAAATTGTAATTCTTGCTCATTTGGAACGCTTATACAAATACTAGAACAAAGGGAATAGAGTAGCATGTGTTAATTAATGTTTGTACAAACACTAGAGCGGAAGAAATAGTGCAGCATATTTTGGTTAATGTTTATACAAAACAGAGGAACTCATGTAGCATGTGTTAATTAATGTTTGTACAAATACTAGATCGGAGGAACTAGTGTAGCATGCTTTAATTAGTGTTTGTACAAATACTAGAGCGGAAGAAATAGTGTAGCATGTGTTAATTAATGTTTGTATAAATACTAGAGCGGAAGAAATAGTGTAGCATGTGTTAATTAATGTTTGTACAAATACTAGAGCGAAGGAACTAGTGTAGCATGCTTTAATTAATGTTTGTACAAACACTAGAGCGGAAGAAATAATGCAGCATATTTTGGTTAATGTTTATACAAAACAGAGGAACTCATGTAGCATGTGTTAATTAATGTTTGTACAAATACTAGAGTGAATGAACTAGTGTAGCATGCTTTAATTAATGTTTGTACAAACACTAGAGCGGAAGAAATAGTGTAGCATGTTTTGGTTAATGTTTATACAAATGACAGAACAGAGGAACTCATGTAGCATGTGTTAATTAATGTTTGTACAAATACTAGAGCGGAGGAACTAGTGTAGCATGCTTTAATTAATGTTTGTACAAACATTAGAGTGGAGGAAATAGTATATCTTTTTTGAGTAATGTTTGTACAAACACTATAACAGAAGAGACAATGCAACATGCTTTGAGTAATGTTTGTACAAACACTAGAGTGGAGGAAATAGTATAGCATTTTTTTATTATTGTTTGTACAAACACTATAACAGAAGAGACAATGCAACATGCTTTGAGTAATGTTTGTACAAACACTAGAGCGGAAGAGATAACGTAATCTGATTTGATATTGCTTCATGAATATATGATGCCAGTGCTCATACTTGATTATTTAAATAACACAATAACGCACGCCTAGTAGTTTTGGCAGTATATATGTTCCTTTTTTTTATTACAGTAGCATGACTTACCTGTCTATCGAAATGTGGTGTCTAAAAGATAATAATAATAAGGCTGTGGATAGCGTTAATTTTTGTTGTTTTGATACAGACGTTTTTTATTATTATAGCAATATTTATTGTCATGATGTAAAAGTCTTTAATTAATTAATCTTGTCCTACGAAATTAGTATTAGATCTATTACATTTTTAACACTGCATTCTTTATTCAATCCCTTAGGATTTTACAAAACGAATATGAGTTTATAATAGATTTCAAACACACTGTGTCCGCCATATCTATTGTTGACGACGCATTCCTCTCAATCCAGAGCTAATTAGGCAGACACAACAATCACAGTAATGGTCGGAACATTATTTATATAAGCCGTTTGTTACAGTAACAATTGTTATGGTAAACTTCGCGTACTTCTCGCACTATATATGGAAACAAAGTATTTGAAGTTAGGCCTACATTGGTTTCGGAGTTTATGTTTAAAAATGTTTTTAAATACCAGTGAGAGTGACTCGAGTAAAACGTTTATTGGAAAAATAAATAAATTTGCTATATTTACTTGGAGTGGACTTGGCATTGTTTTTATTAAAACAATCCAAAAGAACTTACCCAACAAAAGAACACGTTATAATAATAAATATAATTAAACGATGCTATGAAAATATCATGTTTGGCATTGCATAAGTAACGTATTGACATAAGCTATAATTTGTATGATGTTATTTGTTTGTTACACTAGAGGGGGCGGCAGAGCATAGATGATAACATTAAGATAGGCTTTAGAAAGTAAGAGAATTAGTATCAAGTGTTCTAGTATATTCTAAGCTAGATTATATATATGGAATAGTTGCATCAAGAGTAGAGTAAGTTGAAAGATAGTAAAGGATATAGTCAAGATAATGTAGAGTTATTTGAAGGTAGTGATTTTTTACATGAAAATAATAGAGTAAATATGTCAATTTGTTACCTGTTGCGGTACTTTGTAATTTTATGTTAGCCTTAGATTGTCAAGGAGATTTGAACGCCATGTGTAGTATTAGCTTGCAACATTGTACAAGTGTTCAAGCTTGTAGAAACGTCAAAGGAAGAAATAACTAAAGTGTTATAGTTTAAGTGGACTGGACTTTGAGTTATTTTTACCAGATAGTTTAAAGGAATCCGCCAACGAAAAAACAACGATACAACAGTGTGAAATGTCTGCTATTTTATTTCATAATGATAAATAATGCCTTAAAAGGGCAAAGCATGATTTTAGATGGATATTTTGCGAGAAATATGACTAATAATTATTGTGATGTAATTTCACACAAACTACTATCCCGAATAGTTCTGTCGTTATATTCCGCCTATATCCGATCGGTACATAATAAATCGTTTGTAGTGGGATAGATGACGTAGAATTATTTGAGTTAAAAATCACAATATTAAAACTTCACTACAAATTTCTGAGTCCAGGAATTGTTGTTTCTTAGAAATTCACTCTTTCTCACTTCGAAGCACGAAGCAATGCCGTTTAATCATACTAAACGCTTTCTTATTTTTATAATTCATAAATAAATGTACTTCTTTAATATGGTTCTTCTATAAAGCCGCAAAATGCTTTTCACGAGTAATAGTTTATAAAACGAACACAAAAAGTTACATCAGAACTTTTAAAAAGTGGAATTAATTTCACAGAAACAAGCAGTAGTGAACGATTATGTGGTTAATATATAATATTTTCTTGCCTCGTGATGATAAACTTAATGATAATTTTACACAACGTATGCACAGATTATGTCACAGTGTAAACCAACACTCTGTGGTAAAATGATATAACTACTCATTAAAAAATAAATAACACGATTACTTAGAAAAGACTTACGTATATTTCATAAAAATATTATATATATATAACGTTTAAACGCCTTTAACATTTTACATTTTATTCACTATCGGTTTATTTTAAAATTAACGTGTTTGTTAAACATTTTTTGAAATATTTCAGAAAAAAAACTAGATTTTTGCACTCAGATTATAATGTTTTATTACTGTTGATTCAGTGAGATTAATTTTGTTTTTGATTATCAACTGTTTACAAAATACACTACAATTATAACTTGAAAATGGAGAGATAACATTATCATTTAATAAAATAATTATTAACAAGGATTGCAATCTTCAGATCCATTATGCTAACGTGGTTTCCCAGCTCCCGAGATCTACAGAAGAGAATCCCTCGATTTTGTGAATGATATTAAATCCTTTCCTGAGTGGAGGAGTGTCACTTATATCCCCTGATTTTTTCTTCTCACAGTAGCAATAGTTAGTCTTGATTGAATTCGTTCAAAGCTGATAGAAAATTACCAATAAAAAATAATAATCCCTGTCGACTCCCACTGGAGCATAGGGCCCCAACAACACCTCGCCGACGGAAGTTGTTGTTGTAGTAATTTTTTAGCAGGTTGGTTTTTACGGGGCGGAGTTGCCCAACCCTCCTCCTTTCTCATCCTGGACTTGAGACCAGGCAATGGTGGTGACATCCCTGCCGGAGAGCGAACCCGGTACTTTTGGATTAGAAATCCAACGCGCTATCCACTGCGCTATAGGGAGAAAGTTAGCTATCTTCAAGTTTAATTTCTCTAGGCACTCAGTGATCTTTCCTGCTGGATGATTGTGATGCAGTCACACACATACACACAAAAGAGATCCAAAACAGTTTTAGTAACGAACCTATTTGTGCAAATACTTAAAGTTTTACCAGTTTCTTGCGTTCGCATTATTATTGTTATTTCCTTTAAATTAGGTAAAGGATCACAGAATTTGAGCCACTAATATCCTAAAATCTCGAGGTCAGAAAAAAACTTCGGGCCTGTAACCCACATTATCAACCTTATGAAGAAAAGTAGTAATCCGTTTGATCGTGCACTTCAGAAATACAAGTCTTTTCACGATTGACTTTTACATAAGATAATTTCAAGTGATATTTTTAATGTTATAAATTAAATGCTGGCTAGAGGGGGCTGCGGGTGTTAAGATCAGAAAAATCAATATACAGGCCTAGAACATTTAGAAAAGTAAGGATGTGGGGGGTAAAGTTTCTAGAATATTGGAAAGTAGATTATATATACGAGATAGCTAAGAAAGCGTAGATAGTTATTTGAAGATAGGGAGCGAACCCGTCAGTGTGTTAGCTGTCACTGTTAGTTGTACAAGTTAGTTAATTTGATAGTTTAATTTTGTAGAAACGTTAAAGGAGGAAACAGTAATTTATCATCGTTACAGGAACTTGACGTTCTGTTATTTCCCCCAGATAATTCTAAGAACCCACCAACATTATCTTGCAGAATATAAATAATTATATATTTTTCTGTTGTAATATATATATAGAAATATCTTTTTCATTTGGAATAATTTAGAACATAGTCCTTGCTATCTTCTGATTAAAAAAAAAATAATAATTTGTTCGTATGTAATTACACTAGTTTGGTGTATTATGGTCCAATTGAAACATAATTTCACATGAATAAATACTTGAAAATTATGTTACAATTCGCCATTGATTACTTCGATGAAAGGAATTATTGTGATTTTTCAATGGTGAGTTGAACAAGACTTTATGCAGATTTATTTATTTAAATTGAAATACTTGCAGTTAACAACATAAGAAAATGGATGGTATTATTAGAATTAACTTTTTGTAAACAAAAATTTAATGCTGTAAACTTTGAGTTTTGTTTTTACAACGAAGTACAAAATATACGAAATTAGAAAATAAGAAACATTTCTGTTTCTACGTTGTTTATTTACGAATTTAAGGCTATCGATAAAACTATGGAACTTACAACCTAAGAAGTAAAATGCTTTCGTTGTCATTAAGTAGAATGGACTTTGCATTCTTCTTTTTTATCGATTAATCCAAAAGAGCCTACTCAACAATAGAAACCTTCACAACATTAGTTTTCAAAAGCTTGATCAGGCGAGAGCAAAAGACAAAAATTTTAAAGAGACTAAAATAGTCGTAAAAATGAATAATATAGAAATTTTCATCGCTCAAGAACAAATTGAAACTTCAAGAGACATATGTTGAAGTACAGCTATTTCTATATCTTTTTTACATAGACATAAATTTCGTGTTATTGAAATTATAGGCTACAAATTAAAGGAAAACTTCACCCTTGAGTGTTTTAGTTTCAGAATTTATACTGAAGTCCTCCTTGAGAACCCCTGGATGGGCTAACCAGAAGTATGCCATAAAACCATTATTTCCATAAGACTCGTTTCTTATCACCCTCTGGTGTCATACTGTGTTCTTGAAGATACGAATGAAAGTGACAAATATGGTAGGACCCCACGAGACTCCTACACCTATTTAGAAATGTATCTCTTATGACGTCAGAGACCTTGCTTGAGGGCTTTTAACTTTAATCTTTGGTAAGGAAAAGTATGAAAGGCATATATTGGAGAAAACATTCTTTGTTTTATAAATATATCAGCCACTTGTAACATTTTATAAAACCCGTGCCTCTTCAAGTAGACATTTATTACTTTTTGGAGGACTTATGTATCCTAATAATCTGGGCCTTAGCTTCCCTTGTAGCCCCCGCGTCTAACGACCCCCCCCGCCCCCTGTTACGGGCTTGGTGTTATAAAGTTGTATGTCAAAAAGCATTATGCGATTATAGTAGCCAAAGAGTTGGCAGTTGGTCATGTTCACTGGCTGCGTTCCTTCTAGTTCACCATTTCAAAATTAGGGACTACAAACGAGTAGCTTTGAACGAAATCGAAGAAACCAACAGTTTTACTGCACCTTACTCATTGGCTCGATAGTACTGTTTATGATTCCTCTGAATTCTAGGTCCTTTCATAAATTCAGCCTCAGTCTTCTTATTTAAGGGTTTTGAATTCCCTCTAAGAAATATCAGAAGATAAAATAATGTTTTTTTTTCTTATCAGCTTTGGCACGAAACTACTCACTGACATAACAAGCTCATATGATCTGATTTATTATAATAAGAATTGAATAATTTTAAAATAGTATAAAAATATTTCGTTATGCATTCAAGAGGGGGCGCTGTTGTGCAAAAATGGTGTTATTTGAATTCGATAATTTTGCAGCCGGCAAGATAGTTCTAGGGAATATCTGAACTTCCATCAAGCAGATCGTAAAGAATTAATTTGAATCCAATTTTTTTCTCCCTGAAATATTCTTATTACTAGAAACCATGATTATCAATCCAAAAAATAAAATAACATTAAACCCACACCCTCTCTTTTGGAATATTGAATGTTCAAAAATGAATAAGTTGTGAACAAATGTCAATAAGACAAAACAAACAAGTAATCCCGGTATGTTTAATATAATTATAAAATACAAATTGTAGAAAATCTTCTATGGCTCCATTAACAGCAAGAACTTCTCGGACGATGATATTAATTCTTACCAAAGGTAATATTTATTATCAAACAGTAAACAAGATTATTCAAAATTGTTAATTTAAAATGGGGAAAAATGAGATCTTCAAAAAATACAGAAACAAGATAGGTAGCTTAAAGTGAAAATGCAATAGGAAAAAAATAAACAAACAAGCTTAAGGTTTGAGACATAATGTTGACGTTATTTCCTCAAGCTACAAATTTCTATTTTGACTCATCTAAATATTACAGCTTTTAGACATAGAGTCAAAATAGGGATTTGAAGCTTGAGGAAATAATGTC
>NW_013665756.1:858409-864402 GCF_000517525.1 Limulus polyphemus
ATCTAAATATTACAGCTTTTAGACATAGAGTCAAAATAGGGATTTGAAGCTTGAGGAAATAATGTCAACAGTATGTCTCAAACCTAAAGCTTGTTTCTTTAATGTTTTTTACCTATTACATTTTCACTTTAAGCTACCTATCTTGTTTCTGTATTTTTTGAAGATCTCTAACTGACTAGTCTGAGCAACACTTGTCTCTTCCTTTAAGGAGTATACTGACTAGTCTAAGCAACACCTGTCTCTTCCTTTAAGGTGTATACTGGCTAGTCCAAATAGCACTCTCCTCTTCCTTTAAGGTGTACTCTGACTAATCTAAACAACACTTGTCTCTTCTTTTAAGGTTTATACTGACTAGTCCAAATAACACTTTCCTTTTCCTTTAAGGTGTACTCTGACTAAGCTAAACAACACTTGTCTCTTCTTTTAAGGTGTATACTGACTAATCCAAATAACACTTTCCTTTCCTTTAAGGTGTACCCTGACTAGTCCAAATAACACTCTCCTCTTCCTTTAAGGTGTATACTGACTAGTCTAAATAACACTTGTTTCTTTCTTTAAGGTGTATACTGACTAGTCTAAACAACACTTGTTTCTTTCTTTAAGGTGTATACTGACTAGTCCAAATAACACTCTCCTCTTCCTTTAAGGTGTATACTGACTAGTATAAATAACACTTGTTTCTTTCTTTAAGGTGTATACTGACTAGTCCAAATAACACTCTCCTCTTCCTTTAAGGTGTATACTGACTAGTCTAAATAACACTTGTTTCTTTCTTTAAGGTGTATACTGACTAGTCCAAATAACACTTGCCTCTTACTTTAAGGTGTATACTGACTAGTCTAAATAACACTTGTCTCTTACTTTAGGGTGTACACTGACTAGTTGAAACAACACTTGCCTCTTCCTTTAAGGTGTATACTGACTAGTTCAAATAACACTTGCCTCTTACTTTAGGGTGTACACTGACTAGTCTAAACAACACTTGCCTCTTCCTTTAAGATGTATACTGACTAGTTCAAATAACACTTGTCTCTTACTTTAAGGTGTATACTGACTAGTTCAAATAACACTTGTCTCTTACTTTAAGGTGTACACTGACTAGTTCAAACAACACTTGCCTCTTCCTTTAAGGTGTACACTGACTAGTTCAAGTAACATTTGACTCTTCCTTGACAAAGTCTAAGTCCTTAATTAATCTGTATAAAGGTTTTTCATAGAATGTATGAATTCCCAGAGTATTGTATTTCCGAAGCTGTGAGTGATACAATAAATAGAAGAATATTAAATAACAGTTTAAAATATAGGCTCGCTTACTTTTGATTGATAATCTTGTACTTAGTAAGGTTTCAAAAGGTGAAAGCTTATGTAAGATTAGTCGAACCATTCCGTGCATGAATGACATTTCTGTTAAAACACACACAGACACCCCACATTCTGTGAGTAAGGAACGGGTTTCGTTAAAAGAATCGGCACGTGTTTAAGTTTAAGATATTCAAGTTTTGTCGAAGGTCACGATCCGATTCCTGAAGGAATGGAGTTGAAAAGAAAAGTAGCGACAAAAAACCGATTTAGAATATTTTTTATGTTTATTCGTAAAGTATAACATGTAAATATAGATCGGTTTAATTAACAAAGTTCGTGTTTGATGAGGTAAAAGGTCAGTCGTAACTAGAAACCACCACTTCTCTCTGCTTGAAACCTTACGTTTGTCGTATCAGTTGCAGTGACAATTAACTTATTTTAGATCTTCCAAAACACGTAACAAAATAGAATATCGGGTACTTATTCTTTATTTTGTTACGTTGTCCTGTAACTTTGAGCCAGAAATGATTAGAATATGATCGTTTTATTCTATCAAAATATATTTTGGATATAGACCCAGATTCCAAGATACAAACGTTACACGACCACTGAACACAAAATATTCGACAAAAACATCAAGCACATATATGTTCTTAAACTTGGCTTTCCTCAAATCACATCAGCAGCAGTATAACGAAAAATTTTCTTCTCAGCATCAGCTGTAGACTCTAACAGACTTATGTATCGTGTATCGTTAACATGCCATCAAACAAGTTATAACACTAATATACCCGTGAAACAGTATTGTTTATAACACTAATATACCCGTGAAACAGTATTGGTTATAACGCTAATACGCACGTGAGACAGTATTGTTTATAACACTAATATCCGCGTGAAACGGTATTAGTTATAACACTAATACGCACGTGAGACAGTATTGTTTATAACACTAATATCCGCGTGAAACGGTATTAGTTATAACACTAATATACCCGTAAAACACTATTGTTTATAACACTAATATACCCGTGAAACAGTATTGGTTATAACACTAATACGCACGTGAGACAGTATTGTTTATAACACTAGTATCCGCGTGAAACGGTATTAGTTATAACACTAATATACCTGTGATATAGTATTAATTATAACACTAATACACTCGTGAAACGGTAGTAGTTATAACACTAATACACTCGTGTGACATTATTAGTTACAACAGTAACATACCCGTGAAACAGTATTATAGATATAAATTATTGATAGAAATGGATTCTGAAATATTATTAGGACATACCTGTGTTTGATAGAATAGAGCCTGAGATATTGTGTTATGGCATACCCGTATTTGATAGAACAGATTCTGAGATATTGTGTTATGACATACCCGTACTTAATAGAACAGATTCTGAGATATTGTGTTATGACATACCTGTGTTTGATAGAATGGATTAAGAGATATTGTGTTATAGTATATCTGTGTTTGATAGAATAGATTCTGGGATATTGTGTTATGACATACCAGTGTTTGATAGAAAAGATTATGAGATATTGTGTTATGACATACCTGTATTTGATAGAATAGATTATGAGATATTGTGTTATAGTATATCCGTATTTGATAGAAATGGATTCTGGGATATTGTGTTATGACATACCAGTGTTTGATAGAAAAGATTATGAGATATTGTGTTATGACATACTCGTGTTTGATAGAACAGATTCTGAGATATTGTGTTATGACATACCCTTATTTGATAGAACAGATTGTGAGATATTGTGTTATGACATACCTGTGTTTGATAGAATAGATTATGAGATATTGTATTATAGTATACCTGTGTTTGGTAGAGCAGATTCTGAGATACTGTGTTAGTTAAACATTACTGGAAGTATTCTGGATATTAATAGCCGAAAATATCCTCTTGATTACAAGTTATATTTTAATATGTAAGCTTTATTAAATAGAAGCTGAAAAACCAACGTCAACACGTTCTTCTTTTTCTGATAGAAGCATCATATTCAGAGAGGTTCGAGTTGTTATAAGATGAGAATATTGGATGTTCACTAAATTCCTTGCCGGAAACAACTAGTGGTGGGGCTAATGGAGCCTTATCAGCGCGAAGAACAGGCTTATTTATAAGCATTTAACAATGTCAGCAGAGTTTGAATTTAATCTCTGTAGAATTGGTGTTTAAAAATGCATCTTTATTCAGAAGTTGAACGGTTTTGTTGTTTAAAAACCTAGATATTCGACAGCAAGGCTGGGATGAACAGTGGTATAAGTAGTAATTTTTTATTTTTTTCAATTGTTTTCTATTCGTATTAGTGATGTCCAGAAGATATCCCGTTTCTTCATTTTTGGAATTCTTGTTTCATGTTCGAAAGTTCTTGTTGAACGAAAAAACAACAACAAACAGGGGTTGTTTTCAAGGTGTAACTTGAAGAATTTAGGACAAAACTTGAATATATAAAATATCTAAACCAGTGACATTATGTTAATAAAAGTGTCCAGAAAAGAAGTTTGTATTTATTTTTGATTTCTAAAGTGACGTTTATGTTGACGTGTTTATAGAAATGTTAAATAAAATAGTTAACTTAAATTTGATTTTTAGAAATAACGAAAGTGATATCTACATATTTGGCATAATATGTCGGTCCATAATCATTGTTTTACATATTAGTATAATCCAGTCTATAAATCATAACATTACCACCAATCTGTTTACAAGTCTAATTACTAAATGTGAAATGTTAATACGCATGTTAGGGATGGAAAAACGTTTGCATTTTATTAATTATAGGTGAAGAATTTAAGATTTTTTGAAGTGTTTTTTCTTTCTCTGTAATCTAATCAGTTCATATAGCTGAACTCTGTATACTGATCATTTCCAGGACGGCGGCATGCTTGTGAAAGTATCGATGATAGCAGTTGATTCTCATATACATTAATTCTTTTGGGAATTGTCGAATATGTTTTTTCAAGGTGACGCTGATATCGTGGACGTTTTCTTCCTTTCAGTTAAATCTAGCATTGGTCAACACCTTTGTTAGATTATTGTGTTTCATCACATCCTTGTTCAATAGAGTAGGTGAGATGTATTGTTACCGGACAGTTAACAGAACAAGAGTGAATAAGTAGTCTAAAAAGAAAAAAAAAAACATTGTTTGAAAAAAGTAAAATAAAGAATTTAATTAGGTTAAGTATTAATCAGGTCTTCAACGTCACAGCAAAGTTCAATAATCTTCTCTTCAGCTCTAGCATCTGTTTACTTACATCAAAATCATGACAGGAAGATATAAACAAATCCGAATTGGGAGGGTTGAGAGTAAACCATGTTGAATTCATGACGTAACACTAACATTTTAGGCCATATAAAACGGAAAGATGAGCTCTCTTATACCTTTGTTGATTCTCAAGTTTTTATGAATAATAATCACCTCATTTAGATAATTATTTTTTTAGTAAGACAGCAGTAGTTTTTCTGATATCTGTCTTTAAATTTGTGTCTTTGACTAAATAAGTTTGTTTTATTATTTATAGGAGTAACAGAAATGCCGTAGTTGAAGTTTACTAAAAATTAGTACTTTCGTATTTTACATGTTATTTAAAAAAAAATCTTCATCCAGTAGTATTGTTACGCCTCCGTTCGTTAGTTAATTTTCCGTATAATTTCTTCCCGAAGAAACTTCACCGATACAAGTCCTTTCTTAAATAAAACTGGTTTATTCTTTCTGAATACAACTTTGCGATACACTTAATTTCAACAGTCGCGGTATAACAAACGCTCTAACTCACAACGAACGTTTCACGTGCCCAACAATATTCTCTCTGTCCGCAGTTCAATAACTCAATACCTTCCTCGTCTCAGTTCTTACTGGTTTATATATACAAGACTACACTATATCTAGAAGGATCCCGAGATTTAAAGAAGAGACGTGAATGATCGAGAAGGACGTGGCGTGATACTAGTCACGTGACCTCCGCTGACGCAACACTGCCCCTCCTTAGTATTGTTCATCCTGAACAATAGCCACTTACATTAAACCAATAACAATTAACAATAACTTAATTAAATGTACAGAATTACAAACACAAAATTACAATTCAACAAAGTCTCTTAATTTTACGGGACGTATCTTCTTTCATACTGGTCTCTGTCTCGTTGGCATCTGCTTCATCAGGAAATGTCCTATCGTCGGTAACATTCACATCAATGGTAGTAACTTCATCAAGAGCTTCACCGTTTCTCTTCTCAAAACTGAATAGAGTTTCTTCTTCAACAGTGGCTTTTTCAGGTGGCACGTCTTCAGCAGCGTCATTTGTTCTGTGGTTCACTTCATCCCAACTGAAATGTCCTGGGCCGTGATAATGCCAAAGCCTGTTGGCATGCGCTACTTTTTGGCTTACCTCGCCGACCACATATGATTCGGAAAGTCACGTCTGAGAGACGATGCACTATGTCATATGGGCCTTCCCATGGAGAAGAAAACTTAGTAGAATTGCCTTTGGTCTTCCTGGGATTATACAACCAAACCTTGTCTCCTGGTACAAAGCTGACTTCAGTAGATTTCTTATCATAACATAACTTCATGGATTCATCAGACGTTTTTAAGTTTGAATGCAGTTGATGGTGAATATCATTCATCCTTTCCGATAACACTTTCACAAACTCTGACACATTCTC
>NW_013665756.1:865402-869091 GCF_000517525.1 Limulus polyphemus
TTTCTGTCTGTTCTTCATGCCCATGAGCTCGATAGTTATCTACACTGGTCCCCACAACCTTGCAGAATGACCTGTCACACCACAGAGCTTTTGTACAGCTTCTGATACTCCTTCATGAACTAACACCTTGATGATCACAAGGGTTTGCTGAGATGCAGAATCTATGACAAAGTTGCACCTTTGGCCATCCAGCTTCCTTGTCACTTAGATACTGTGTGTGCATGCCATTTTACACTTAACTGTTGGGAATTTCACGATGGAGGTTGGTGGGCGTCCCTCAGCACCAACCACTACTGGTTTCCCGAAGCTGACTTATTGGTGGTATTTTTCTTACACTGGCTCCTCACAGTTCCAACAGCCTTTCTGGGTAGCAGACTTTCCTGCTGTATCATCTCCTCTGTGTTGAAGATTCCAGCATTGAGCTCTCTTGTGCTCAGGTTTGTTACAGTGCCAGCAAAGTCCCTCAAACGTCTCTGATAGCTGACATTTTCTGACTTTGAATCCAATGACTGTAGCAACCCTGGCACCTCTGTGCTGCACTTAACGTAGGATTCAAATTCGAGAGCTCTGGCCATTGCATCCTGCATGGTAGAGGGGTGTGCTTGCTTCACTTGTATCTTAAGTTGTGGACTGTCCAAGGCATCTACGAACTGATCCCTCAGCAACAACTTAAGGAGATTAGGTGGTGCAGTTGGGTAGGCCTTGTGTGCTATGCTTTCCAAGTCCTGAGCCAGCTCTTGCAGGCTCTCCCCTTTAGCACGGACTCTTGTCCTAAACTTAGCTCTGTAGACTTCTGACTGATTTTGGGTTCCATACCTGAGTTCTAGAGCCGCTACCAGTGCTCTAGAGTTGTGTCTGTCGTCTGGTGACAACAGTCGAAGTATTTCCAGTGGTTGTCCCTTCAAGCTCGTTGCCAGATATACTGCTTTCTGCTCCTCTGTCCATCCATTCATCTCTGCCAGTAGCTCAAATTGTGCTGTATATGCTTCCCATGGTGCTTTCCTATCGTATTCCTGTGGCTTCCTTCGTACTGGATCACTCCTATTACTGACATTCGTATCTGGAATGTGACTTCTAACGGGACTGGATATGACTGCATTAGTGTTTAGCTGTGGGGTCTGGAAGGGGCTTGCCATTGTCTGGGGCTGATTAAGTCGACGGTTAATGTGTTCTCCTTGTGTAAAAGACAATAAATCATCCTTTAATGTATCTAATTCGCTTTTAAATTTACTAATGTTTTCCATTTGTACTTCTTGACACTGTTGTAGTTTCTCTTCTTGTTTATTTTCTTTCTCCTCCAATAGCTGCTGTAATCTCTCTTCTTGTTTATTTTCTTTCTCCTCCAGTAGCTGTTGTAATCTCTCTTCTTGTTTATTTTGCTGTTCGAGCTGCCATTGTTGCAAGTTTTCTTGCCACTGCTGTATTCTCTCTTCTTGTTTATTTTGCTGTTCGAGCTGCCACTGTTGCAGGTTTTCTTGCAACTGCTGTAATCTCTCTTCTTGTTTCTTTTCTCGTTCTTCTTGTTTCTTTTGCTGATCTTGTATTGCTGCCATCAAATCTGCTAAGCTGTAGTTTGATTTGCCGCTTCTCGTTTCCATTTTTTTTCGTCCCACTCTCTGACACTAATTTGTTACGCCTCTGTTCGTTAGTTAATTTTCCGTATAATTTCTCCCCGAAGAAACTTTACCGATACACGTTCTTTCTTAAATAAAACTGGTTTATTCTTTCGGAATACAACTTTGCGATACACTTAATTTCAACAGTCGCGGTAAAACAAACGCTATAATTCACAACGAACGTTTCACGTGCCCAACAATATTCTCTCTGTCCGCAGTTCAATAACTCAATACCTTCCTCGCCTCAGTTCTTACTGGTTTATATATACAAGACTACACTATATCTAGAAGGATCCCGAGATTTAAGGAAGGGACGTGAATGTTCGAGAAGGACGTGGCAGTGATACTAGTCACGTGACCTCCGCTGACGCAACAGTATGAATTTAGATATTATCATATGTATTGTAGGTGTAAAAAGAACTGGAATTTCCAAACTGAATCAAACTTCAAGTTTGGCTGTCTCTTTCCATGTTTTTTCAATGCCTTTGATCTCGATCTTCTAATGGTTTCTTTTTATTTTCCCACTATCAAGAATCCGTTTCAGTGCTGTTTTTGTTATCTCTTCTGAATTCTTTTTTTAATATATGACCAAACTTGCGTTGTTTTATACACATATCCATTATTGTTTTCCAACAAGACAATATTAGGGATTCTCTTTGGCCAGTACACTCTGCAGATTTTCTGAAGGCCCGAAGTATGGAAAGTTCTTATTTTCTTTTGTATTGTCTGTCAACATTCTGTGAACCGATTTTTACGTTGATTTTGTTTTCCTCCCCAATTTTCTCTCAATTAATATCTTTTTTTGTTCCAGATTGTGTTGGTAATATCCTTTGTTGTTCCAGATTATATTGGTAATATCCTTTGTTGTTCCAGATTATGTTGGTAATATCTTTTGTTGTTCTAGATTCTTATGATAATATTCTTTGATGTTTCATATTGTGGTAGTAAAATCCTTTGCTGTTCCAATGTCTTTGTTAACCGCTCTTCGAAGATCTACAGTGTATAAATTCCTCAAGTTCCTTCAGTACTTTACTGTCTAATGTTACAGGTGTAGCCTTACTACTAATTTACACTATATTAATTTTCTCTTATTGAGCGTCTGTTTTATTTTATTGTTACACTAGCTGTGTACCCGTCCTTCGTACGGGTTGTGTGTATAAATAATACATTAATTTAACAATTAACAAACAAATTACTTGTACTTATCAGCCCTGATAACAATTTGAAAGTCAGGCGAGTCTGGAGGGAAGGTCTGCATGGTGGTTTTGAAGCTCTGTATGTAGGCGTTATTGTCTTGAAGCATGGTTTGCAGAGCGGCTACCCTGTTGGCGTCCGGGTCTTGAAGTAAGTTCAACCTTCTCACAAGCTGAGCCTGACTATCACCAACAAAGTATATTTGAAGGGAAGATGCAGGTTGCCCGGGGGTTGGCAAAAGAGAGCCAACGAGATGGTACACTTGGCCTTTAACCTTAAACGTGGGCATATATACTCCTTCACGCCTCCAAACGAAGTCATTTGAAAGGCACTGTTGTATGCCCTGATATTCCGAAGGAAAATGCGAGACTGAGGTGAGTCTTCGGACACCCACGACCGAAGAGGCTCTGGTGCCTCCACAATGGGGGGAAGAGCTACTTTGCCAGAAGCACAGCAAATGCCAGATGGTTCTTTTGCCCATGTGAGAGCATGACACCTTGTCTAAGGCTCCGATGTTGGCGGCTTCGGCATAGTTTATTAGGGGATCATACTGAAATCCACTGTTGTTTTTGTTAAGCCATTGTATCATGTTTCTTTGTACATGCCGTGTCCTCTCTACTGCGATTCTATCATGTCTCTCTTGGTCGGTCTCGAGTTGCCTGGTCACACGGTGTCTTTCGGTGTCAGCAGCCACGCGGGAATTTCTCTCATCCTGACCTTGACGAGCTCTATAGAACTCCACTCGCACTACATCCCCTCCCAATCTCAGATTGTGTTGTTGAACAAGCGATGGTACCTTTCGTTGTCAATCACGTGGCGAGCTTCCCTCTCCTCTACTGTTTCATTTTCCCTTCTTTGACTGTGCCGGAACTCTATCTT
>NW_013665756.1:869916-904027 GCF_000517525.1 Limulus polyphemus
TTTTCCTGTGAAAAGCAAACAAAAACATGTCCTCGAGCGTTATCGACAGACAACACACACAGACAGACAGAAATTGAGATAAGCCTTGTTTCGGCTTCTCTGGTGTATGAAACGTGAAGATATGCAAAAAGTACACTATTCTAAGCAATGTACAGACAAAACTCTTATTTTATTTATATAGATTTTATTGTTACTGTTTCTTATTTTTTGTTTATTCACTTAGATGTATATAGCACATAGCACCTTTTCTTCCGAGTGAGTATTGAGATTAGCTTTGAACTATTTGTTATAAAGTAAACAGCTAGCCAGTAGTACCCGCCGCCATAACGGGGTTATTCTGCTTTTTTGAACCTAATAACGAAATTAACTGTCATTTTCGTAATCCTCCCCTCCCACAGCCGAAATTATTCAGCGACATCGATTTGAAGCCTGACACGCTAATCACTAGGCCACGCCTGACCCATAGTTCTAAAGAAACATAAGATCAAAAGCTACTAAGACGTTTTATTATTATTTTGGGATTTGCGAAAAATCCAACTTGTATTTGAAAATGAAAACATAAATCATGTAAACGTGGGAATTTTTGTAAAGAATATATAATTTTTTTTATTATTTTGTCTTTTTTGATGTTGCATTTTATTTATCATTTTTGTCTACTTAAGCAGGGAAAGTACATCTGAACAAATAGTTTCTGATGTTATTTTATTAGTTACATAGATGTATACAGAAAATTAGTCCTACCACTTATGTTTAGATGAAATATGGGAAACGTTAAGCTCACACCAAAAAACAACATCCGGGAATACCTAGCTGAGAATTTCACTTTTGTACTGTCATCAGCTCATTTAGGGTTAGAATGAAAAATGTCACCAGTATATTTTAAACTGATTTAGATGTATAAGTGTGAATTGTGTAACTCAGCAAGGTTGATGATGAGGAATGGTACTAATAAATGACTATAGCTAGATTATATTGACCTGTGTAGTTTATTAATTTAGGAAGTCTGAGTGATGAGGAATGGTACTAATAAATGACTATAGCTAGATTATATTGACCTGTGTAGTTTGTTAATTTAGGAAGATTGAATGATGAGGAATGGTACCAATAAATGACTATAGCTAGATTAAATTAACCTGTGTAGTTTGTTAACTTAGGAAGTCGAGTGATGAGGAATGGTACTAATAAATGACTATAGCTATATTAAATTCACCTGTGTAGTTTGTTAATTTAGGAAGTCTGAGTGATGAGGAATGATACTAATAAATGACTGTAGCTAGATTAAATTCACCTGTGTAATTTATTAATTTAGGAAGTCTGAATGATGAGGAATGGTTCTAATAAATGACTATAGCTATATTAAATTCACCTGTGTAGTTTATTAATTTAGGAAGTCTGAATGATGAGGAATGGTACTAATAAATGACTTTAACTAGATTAAATTGACCTGTGTAGTTTATTAATCCAGGAATGCTGATGGCGAGAAATTCTACTAATATATAATTTCAAGTTAATAAATTTGGTACAGTTTATGAACACAGATCAATATTAAGATATACAACTTAATAGAGTTTTATTTGACTTTCGCTCAATAATGTTTACTAATAATGCTTGGAAACGGCCTGAATGGGTAATGAAGAAAAACTTTAATATAAGTTTAACATAATAGCAAATGTACAACGTTTCTACAAGGTTCTGTCATCATTAGGTACAAGTAATTTACATTGACACGGATATATATATATACACACACACATATACATATATATATCTATAATTACTAATGTAATTTGCTTATACACTTTTCTACTCTTTATTCGAGTGCTAGTCTAGACAGACTTTTGACAGCTGCAGAAGACTTGGAAAATAAAGCAGCTACAAAGCATTTGCGAAATAAAGCAGCCACAAAACATTTGGGAAATAAAGCAGTTACAACACACTTGGAATATAAATCAGCTGCAACATACTTGGGGAATAATGCAGCTATAAAATACTTGGGGGAATAGAGCTGCCACAACACTCTTGGAGAATAAAGCAGCCGCAATACACTTGGGAAATAAAGCAGTCACAACACACTTGGGAAATAAAGCAATTACAATACACTTAGGGTATAAGCCATCGGCAACAAATTTGGGGAATAAAGCAGCCGCAATACACTTTGGAATTAAAGCAGACACAATACACTTGGGGAATAAAGCAGTTATAAAACAACTGGGGAATAAAGCAGCTACAACACACTTGGGAAATAAAATAGCTGCAACAAAGTTAGGGAATAAAGTAGCTACAAAATGCTTGGAAATAGAGCAACTGCACCAAATTTGGAGAAGAAAGCACTTACAATACATTTCGAGTATAAAGCAGCCGCAACACACTTGGGAAAAAAAGCAGCTATAAAACACGTGGGGAATATAGCAGACACTACACTTGGGAAATAAAGCAGCTCTAAAACACCAAGGGAATAAAGCAGCTACAACACACTTGGGAAATACAGCAGTTACAACACACTTGGGGAATAATGCAGACACAACGCACTTGGGAAATAAAGCAGCTATAAAACACTTGGGGAATATAGCAACTACAACACACTTGGGGTATGAAGCAGCCGCAACACACTTGGGGAAAAAACAGCTATAAAACACCTGGGAAAAAAGCAGCCACAACACACTTGGGGAACAAAGCAGCCGCAATACACTTGGAAAATATAGCAGACACAACACACTTGGGAAATAAAGCAGTTACAATACACTTGATGTATAAAGCAGCCACAACACACTTGGGGTATAAAGCAGCCGCAACACACTTGGGGAATAAAGCAGACAAAACCCACTTGGGGAATAAAGCAGACAAACCCACTTGGGGAATAAAGCAGCCACAACATACTTGGGGAATAAAGCAGCCGCAACACACTTGGGGAATAAAGCAGCCACAACACACTTGGGGAATAAAGCAGACAAAACACATTTGGGGAATATAGCAATTACAACATACTTGGGGTATAAAGCAGCCTCAACATACTTGGCGTATAAAGCAGCCACAACACACTTGGGGTATAAAGCAGCCGCAACACACTTGGTGAATAAAGCAGACAAAACACACTTGGGGAATAAAGCAGACAAAACACACTTGGGGAATAAAGCAGCTGAAATACACTTGGGAAATAAAGCAGTCACAACACATTTGGGGTTTGAAGCAGCCGCAACACACTTGGAAAATAAAGCAGCTATAAAACACCTCGGGAATAAAGCAGCTACAACACTCTTGGGAAATACAGCAGTTACAACACACTTGGTGTATAAAGCAGGCGCAACACACTTGGGGAAAAAAGCAGCCGCAACAAACTTGGGGAAAAAAGCAGCCACAATAAACTTGAGGAATAAAGCAGTTACAACTCACTTGAGGTATAAAACAGTCGCAACACATTTTGGAAACAAAGCAGCTGTAAAATACCTGGTAAAAAAGCAGCCACAACAAACTTGGGGAATAAATCAGTTACAACACACTTGGGGAATATAGTAGCCACAACAAACTTGGGAAATAAAGCAGTTACAACACACTTGGGGAATAAAGCAGCCACAACACACTTGGGGAATACAGCAATTACAACATACTTGGGGTATAAAGCAGCCGCAACACATTTGAGGAAAAAGCAGCTATAAAACACCTGGGGGAAAAAAAGAAGCCACAACACAGTTGGGGTATAAGACAGCCTCAACACACTTGGCGTATAAAGCAGCCACAACACACTTGGGGTATAAAGCAGCCGCAACACACTTGGTGAATAAAGCAGACAAAACACACTTGGGGAATAAAGCAGCTGAAATACACTTGGAAAATAAAGCAGTCACAACACACTTGGGGTTTGAAGCAGCCGCAACACACTTGGAAAATAAAGCAGCTATAAAACACCTCGGGAATAAAGCAGCTACAACACTCTTGGGAAATACAGCAGTTACAACACACTTGGTGTATAAAGCAGGCGCAACACACTTGGGGAAAAAAGCAGCCGCAACAAACTTGGGGAATAAATCAGCCACAACACTCTTGGGCTATAAAGCAGCCACAACACACTTGGGAAATAAAGCAACCACAACACACTAGGGGAATAAAGCAGCTACAACACACTTGGGGAATAACGCGCATGTCAAACCACCTCTTCTAGAACCATGTAAAATATTTGTTTCATCACCAACTTAGCTTCATTAATGGGAGCTGAAACATTCCAAACTTACAGCACTCAACCTCCCAGGATCTACACTACCCAGGTGTCCAGGATATGGTTTTCTTACTTAATGTGGGTTATTATGTGTCCTTCTGTTTGGATCTTTACGAGTGGAATTCGATATTAAACCTAAGTAATTCCATCTAAAAACAATCGAGTGGGAAAATTGTTGGACATATGATAGTAGAAGATCCAATCTATATTCTTGTTGAACTAGGCACTATTTAACATGGTTTCATTGATTTCGTTATTACATATGTAATATCCTGCGATTCCAACACAAAAGGCCAGGCGTGGCCTATTGATTAACATACTCAGACTGTGAATTAGCAAAGTCTATGGGGGTGGTGGGTGCGCTACAAGAGTGACGTACAAATCTCACCATCTGTCAGACAAGAGTAGCCCAAGAGTTGGCAGTGGGTGGTAATGACTAGTTGCCTTCCCTCGTGTCTGTGAGATCGAAATTAGAGATGGCTATGCGCAGACAGCCCTTGTATATCTTTGACCGGAAGAAAGGAACACAAAACTAAGCGCCTTCACAGCCAGCAGCGCAAATATCTGCTCTCATGCTCAACCCATTTTTTATTGTGCCAGCCCTGTATACCCCTTTCGACCAAACTCTATTTGACCATACAAGTGAGTACAGTCTACTAAAGAAAGTATTTATGAATTATAAATGTATACTATATATGTACACAATGAACAACTAGACAAGAGAGCTAAAGTGCGAATTTACGGTGGATATTCAGTGAGCTGAAACATTCGAGACACACTCTGGATGAATGCCAGAGATCGTACCTCATATACTGGTTTCAGGATTTGGTTTCTTTTTTCTTCTTGAAACAGTAGGACCCTTCTCCTGAATGGCGTCAGTCGTCGATATCAAAAATACTTCATTGACCATAACAGGTTGCTTTTGATCCAATAATTACGAAATCCACTTATCTGAAAGAAACAAGAACGGCAAATAATAGCCTACAAGGACATCCAATAGTCTGAGGGTTTGTAAAAATTAACATTCATATATTTTTGTTGACAACATTACATACCTCACAGAAACCCCCCGTTGCGAATCTTTCCTCTCGTCTATAAGAAAAGCTATTTCTTTTCATTTGGAATTCCAACAGCTCTACCCAAATATAAAGAATATTATAGTTTAACAGTTTATTAATTGTATTAATATTTTTCTAAATACACACACTCACTTTTCTAGGTAATTTGCTAACAACCCAATTACTAAAATACGTGCTCCATTATTGAGGTCAAAACGTACCACGTCCAGGTGAACTGTTTGCAGATACAAAAGAAATGAAACGACAAATATACATTTATTTTAACGGAAAAATAACGTATACAAATATCAAATACACAACTAAAAACTTAAAAATTGTTTGTTTGTTTTAAGTTAAGCACAAAGCTACACAATGGGCTATCTGTGCTCTGCCCACCAAGGTTATCGAAACCCGGATTCTAGCGTTATAAGTCCGCAGACATACCGCTGTGCTACTGGGGGCTAAATATTGTTTGACGTTGTTATTAAGCGTCAAGCAGTATAATTCTGCAGACAAAATTTAACTATTTTTATCACTTAGACCGTTTTTTGAATATAAAGTTATGTGATAGATATTATTGACTTATTTTTAAATCGCCAGGGTCCCCATGTTACACCGTATTCAAGTATGTGCCTATTGCAAATGTCAAGGGTGGGCGTGACCTAATAGTTAGCGTGCTCAAAAGTGAAGCTAAGTGTTTGGGCTTCGCATGTCGTCGCCGAAAAAACGCGCTCCGCACTTTGGTTGTAAGAGTGGCGATCAAATTCCACCATTCGGTTAGACAAGAGAGTTGGCGGCGACTGCTGCTAACTAGCTGCCTTCTTTCGATTTGATCAGTTCAAAATTATGGACTGCGATGCGTTTATAGTCCTTCTGTAGATTTGTAGTAAATTCTAAACAAACAGTACAATACATAGAGTAAATAACTGACTAAAAATAATTGAGTAAAAGTATTCATCCCCTAGTTCCTCAGCGGTAAGTGTGAAAGCTTATAACGCTAAAAACCGCGTATCGATACCCATGGTGGGTACAGCACAGAGGCCCTATTGTGTTGTTTTTGTTTAACTACAAACAAAGCAAGTATTAATTTTCTATGTCAAATTCAAAGAGGACCACAGCATTAGTTAGTAGGATTAATTGCATCATTAAATATGTTTTGTTTTCATTGTATTGTTTAAACAACAAAATCATGGACCTACATGAAAGACGGTGCATACATGGTTCAGAATAATGTGTTTAAAAACCGATGAAGTTCCTACAATTACACACTCTCTATGGTTCAGCAGTAAGTCTGCTTACGACGATAAAATTTGGGTTTCTATAGCCGTGGAGCACAGATCGCTCATTGCTTAGCTTTGCCCTTAACAACAATCAAACCATACGATACCTGCTGATATTTCCTAAGGTTAACTAAACTAAAATACACGAAACCTGGTTACGTAGGTTATACAAAACGACAATGAAAACCGAGAATCCACATCAAATACAAGTAGGAAAGATAATAGTAAAACATTATAAGCTCAAAAGTGGTGGTATTTGTAAGAACGTGAATATATGAAAATTTGGTGAATATGTCTGTCAGAATTTAAAAATAGAATTATTTTCTATTTCGCCAAGTGTCAAAATAAAAGGTTTTTACTTACACTTCTTAATAGTATAAATATATATTCTGTGTTGTTGTTGGGCTTAGGATTCGTCTACAGTAGGTGTCTGTGACTTGTTAACGATAAATTCAACGATAAATAATCAGCACGCACTTCACTTGTTTTCAAAATAATATATATATATTTAGAACAAGTTAACGTATGTACAATAAATTCTTCAACACTATAGATATTATGGGCATATCATAAATACTATATATATGTAGTTCTATTCTTCTTGTCAAAAGTCCACTTAGGCCTATCTAATTACTTTACAATTTCAGTTGACAAGCCGAACTATCTTTTCTATTACTATCGCACTACTATTCTGTGTGTGTTTCACTTACAATTGCGGCGCAGATTACCATAATCATTTGGTCTTTTTTCTTCAAAAATATTCTCTGTTCCTTTTGTCAAAGTTCACTTAGTCTGATTCAATTACTTTAGAACCAAGCTTTGACGGAATAAATTATTATTCTTATCTCCTTTTCTACTGTTAGTTTCACTCTAACATATTAAACGTCAGGCTTATGTTAATCGTTAGGCTTATCACTTCTACGGTAGTTAACTTCACGCTGAACTTTTGCTTGCCCGTAACTTTACTCATTTGTTTGCCGTTTCCGCTCTTCTCACACTATTTATATATTTATCACTTAATCGTCTGCTCGCCTTCTTGAATTCTCTATATTCTCGAAGTCAATGTTCGATAGTTTCGACATCAATGACTTATAAATACAACTTCCAACAATAGTCTGCTTTTAACTGTTATTATAACAAAAATTAAATAATAATAATAAAATATTCACTCACAAAAATAAATTAATCAAAATATCCAAACTAAACAGTCTTTTATATCATGACAATGTCATATTAGTTTCTGTGCAACAATAAAATCTTTAATGTGATATAAGTTAGGATGCTATTCAAGTTCTTATAAACTACTATTAGAAATCACTTTAAATATATGAAGGTCCCAGCCTGATCGACAAGTTATATATAAATTCAGGTGTAGCTGCCATTAATTTTGAAATACTGACAAGAGAGAATGCAACCAGCCAGCAGCACCCGTCGCCACTGGTTTGTTTGATCATGAGCCATATAATGTAATTGATGTAACTTTTATAAAGCATCCATGACTAAGCACGGAATGTGTTTAGCGGCATCATGTCTCGAACCTTGGACCTTTCGATTCACAGTCAGATACGTTAATCACTAAGCCATGCCTGGTCCACTATAAAGTATTGGACACTTCAAATGATGTGAATGCTCTTTATGTCTATAACGGAATGTGTATGAATACAAAAATGTTAAGGAGAGAAATAATAATATTTAGAATGAAAAAACTTCACGAATGGTGCTAAATACGCTAGACTTTTCACGATATATAAGTAACGTTTCGTTATAGCGACTTACAGATAGACAATAGACAACACATTTATTTTTTAAGATCACTATGGACGCAGGTGTCAATATGAAAGGGGAAGAATAGGGTAATTGCATAAAAACAGTTGTGTTTAGTTAGCATCCAAATAACCATTTCGATAACCATTAATCAAATAAACCTGGGATTGTTTTAGTCATTCTAAAACAGCGGTCTTCTATGTGTCCTGAGTATACAAAAAATTTAAAATGAATGTAAAAAAAATAATTACTTAGTGATCCTTTCAGTTTGAATTTTAAGCAAAGCTACACGAGGACTATCTGCGGCAGCTGTCCCTAATTTAGCAGTGAAAGACTAGAGGGAAGGCAGTTAGTCAACACCACCTACCGCCAACTCTTGAGCTACTATTTTACCAACGAATAGTGGGATTGACCGACACATTATAACGCTGAAAGGGCGAGCATGCTTGGTGGGACGGGGATTCGAACCCGCGACCCTCAGATTGCGAGTCGAGTGCTGTAACCACCAAGGTAAACAGAGTTTCTTCAGCTTTCAACAGGAAAGGTTTTATTATTAATGCAGTTACAATTAAAGTGTACAAATATCTGATGCAGAACTTGATTAATTACTCTGGAGGAAGAACATTTTTTTTATTTATTTTGGCTTTACAAGAAAGTAATGTTGTCTAGAGAGCTATATATAGAGTGCTCGTTGTCGCTTACAAGTGGACGAATATTTCCAGATTATTCTTTCACAGAACCAGTGCTTACATTTCACATCCAATTATAGGTTTAGTGTTTAAACCGAACAAGGCCTAGAGAAAGACACATGCTGACCTAATAGCGCGTGGGTACTTAAAATCTTATTCTTGATTAGATTTATGAGTTTCGTTCAACATTCGGAAACATCCTGACCTTGACTATGGATATAAAGCTCGTTGGAGATACACCGAAAAACTGGGAAGACTTTTGCTCTAAAGCTAAATTTCGCTTTCTGGTCACCTTGAAATATTGAAAATGACACCTTAGGCCTTGAACTTGTCTTTCCTGCGTCATTTACACGTATCTCTGTCTCTAATGCTATCTTTTTTCGTTAACCACACGCAACATCCCTCCCGACTCTAGTGGAACTGAAGAGCTTTACGAATATATCCTAAAAGTTTCCTCTCAAGAGCGTGCCTCTCTTGTTTGGGCTGTGTATAAATATATACGTCGTTTATCTTGGCTAATAAATCAAAATTTCCCACACATTCGTATGATGGGATCTTTTTTTTTTTCGGATGATTTTGGAATCGACGTTTTTCTTGTATTAAGTTATCAATTATCGTTTAATGTGAGATATAAACAAAATTATTACCCATTCACACGTAAAATAGAAATAAACACTGTACAGGTGGAACATTTTTTATAAGTAAATTGTAATAAAGCAACGGAAACTGTAAACTAGACCATCACCATCAATAAGTGTCTATTGAAAATTGTATTGAAAGGGTCAAATTCCTGGTTAAATAATTCAACCATATAAGAAATATTGAAATTACAATAAAAAATAAATAAAGTGAAATATATATTGAATAGCCTGATTGATTTTTTAAATTCACACAAGATATTTAATTCCTTCATACTTATGTAAATCTGTAGAAACATAGAAATGTTCATTCATGACATCAGCGCCACCTGAAGGGTAACATAAGATGTTGTTAATGTGGTTAGTTATGTTCTGAAAAAAAAAAAACTACACAAGCTCAAAAGCAATAAAACAAAAAGAAGATAAGAGGCTCAAAAGTGTTCATGGGTGGGGAGAGTTTTGGGCATTCTCCAGAATTATAAACTGTTATCGCTATCGTAGAACGAGGGTCGATTATACACTAATAACAAATGCTAGTGGAGGTTTAGGTGTTCCTGAAATAAGGTTACAGAAATAAAGTAATGGGACAACAGAATGTGTCAATAAGAAAGAATGAGATGATAAATACCTTTTTTATTAGAACTATTTGGACCTAACAAAGTACAATAATTTATTATCACGTAACTGATTTTAATATACAAATTACAAATAGTTTGATTGATGTCACTGAAATAAACATAGTCCATACAGTTGCTACCAGCAAACTATGGGAACAGAAATATGAGTCCGCTTGTCTGCCTGTGGGTATCAAAAACAAACAAAAACTGACAGAATATTCATATGTAAATCGTAAATGTTTTTCGTTGTTCTTGCGTTTTGATGATCAACGATAGTTTAGGGAGACAGAAACCAATCCTTGGTATCGAAAAGGTTGAGAAGCGCTCCACTAATCACGGTATATACCTTTTATAATTAGTGTTAAAGTCTTTCATAGTTATTTGAACTGAACGTGCTGAAGCCACAAACTTGAATAATTCGTGTTTTTTCTTCTTCTAATTATTTAATTAATCGACCATAGGAAGTCTAGGTTTTATATAAATATACATATCTATATATTGTGAGTAGTATTATTGATGATAGTAATAATAACTGGTAAAACGTCCATTAGGACTAATCTATACTATTATTCTACTTGTTTGTATGTACGACCGTTACGCTTTATGACAGAGAACCTGCTGCATAAGCATGCGTAGTTAGAATGTTTCCCCAAGAAAAACTGCGCATGCGCTTTATTCACTCGACGACAAACACTGAGCTGCAGAGCTCAGTGATCAAGTCGCTACAATTGATGTAGGAAACAAGAAGTAACAACAAAAGGGGAATGTAAATATACTTTACTAACCATTTTGTACAACAGAATATTAAAGACTTATCAAAGTTTTAAAAAAAGATACTAATTTGGCCGCAAATGTTTTGCGGGTCTCTGCTAGTTTAAATTAATCTATACAATTGGACTGGATTGACGTTAGGTCGTAGAATAACATTATAAGTTTATTTATTGATAGTATTAAGTACAGTAAAGTTTAGTCCTAACTAAACTAAAATAAAAAACAAACGCACACAGGTTACAGTGTTAATTTATCTCTTCATCGAACTTAGGCCTAACATAAGTTAAAGTTTTATAAAGTACGGCCTACATACAAGTGGATTTACACATTTCGTTGTCTACGATTACAATTCGTTCGTCTTGTGCTAGAAATGTTATATTTAAAGAAGTACTGTTACGATAAAGATACCAATTTGGCCGCAAATGTTTTGTGGGTCTTTGCTAGTTTAGATTAATCTATAAAATTTGGACTAGATTGACGTATTAGAAAACAAACAAACCAACAACAACAACAAAAAAAACACACAAAAAAAAAAACAAAGAAAGAAACATAACTAACTTAACTCCACTTGAACCTCTACACATCTCAACTACTTCTACCAGGTGGAGCAATGGTCCAAGTGTTTTTGGATCAGTGCCACATTTTGACACTGTAAGATAAATGATATATTACGAGGAACGTACGTATAATTCGAATAATATCAAACTGTTTATCGTGAAATTAGATTCACAGTTATCGAGAATATTACAACACAGAATGAGAAATAACTCATTGGTCCAAATTTTGGGAATATTTTGGGAGTCAAATACAAATCCTTCGAGGGGGCATGTACCCTTCACAGACGAAGCTTGAAAGTCTGATAGTCGTGGTAACTGATGAAGAGTGAGCTACAGATATTCTGCATATTAATGTTTTATTGGTCGAGGCTTACAGAAAACATAAGTGCGCAATTTTCTTTCGGATATTTGCACCACTCAAGAACTATCTGCTCTTCTGGTCCCTAATTTTGAATTGAAAGACTAAATGGAAAATTGGTAGTCAAGAGCACTCACCGCCAACTCTTAAGCTAATCTTATCTGACCGAATAGTGGATTTTGTCTGTCACTCTTATAACTGAGCCATGGCTCCCAGAGTGCGAAATGCAATTGTTTTCTGGTGGGGAGTGTACGCGAATCACATAACCTCAGCTCAGCACTACGTCCCGTTAAACCTTGGGCCATTCTTGACCGGATTAGAAGTCATAAACACACAAGTTTCTCTTAGTTGTGTTTGTAGTTTTCAAATGACCAGACCTTCTAGGTATATTCCATGTGGCAAAACGAAAATCTCAGTAACTAAATGGTTCTGTGTAGTATGCCTCATGACTTGTGGGCCAGGCGTAACCTATCAATTAGCTTGCCTCGACAATGAATCCGAATAATCTTGGTTCACGACTCGTTGAAGCAAAAAACACGTTCCGCACTTTGGGCGCGCTATAAGAAATAAAGTAGCGTTTATTCATGTTTAAACATGCCAAGAATATATAATACGGCGTTCAAATGTTCAGTATATACCCCATTTTTGTAGTTCTGACCCCACAAAAAGCACAGCTTCTTGTAATATCGGCCTTTGTCTATAGGCCTGCTCAAAATCAAATTCGATACTCGTGGCGGACAGAGCACAGATAGCCCAGTGTGTAGCTTTGTGCTTAACTTCAAACAAACAAACCCAATCAAATTAAACTGTTCCACGCCAACGTGTGAGAAGGTATTCTAAACCTCGTTTTTGGCCAATATGCTTGTAAAGCAATCGCTGTTTTTACTATATCTCAGTAACAAGCTAAGCATGTTTCAATTTCACACCAAGTGTCAAAACCACTTTAACTTATTAATCAAACTCTTAACCAGTTATACTACAATTAAAAAGCATGGCTAGTAACAATGGTTCGGGTTGTTTCGAGTAACAAACACAAGAGCCATCTGCACTAGCATTTCATAATTTTGAACTGACAGACTAGAGGGAAGGAAGCGAATCAAAAGCAACCGCCGCCAATTTCTGGGCTACTCTAATCGAATAATGGGTTTGACTGGAGTCCTTATAACTCCCTCAAGGCTTCATTGTTCGGAACCGTAAACTTTTTTTGTGATAACAAAAGGCGAACCATGAACCATCGGATCCACAGTCTGACAAGCGAACCATTGGGCTACGCCTGCCTCAGTTACAGTGGAAAATAGCTTACAACATTATAAAATAAAACTGTTGATTGTCTGCTTTTTGTTAAGTATATCAGTTCAAAATTAACGACGGTTTATGCGCTTGTGGCCCTTTTGTAAACAAAAAAACAACAACAAATTTTTCTTTGTTCTATTGCAATAATTTTATTTTATTTCAATCAGCTATTATATCGTGCATATCATATCTGAACTAGTTAAGTAAAATTAGGAAGTTTAAAAAAACGATAAGGCTCCTGGGCCAGATAATATTTCCCCAAGGGTTTTGAAAGAGGTTAAAGATTGGATATGAGAGCCACTTACTACTATTTTTTTGTCAGTCCTTGAATAGTGAGCAGGTACCGGAGGATTGGAAGTTAACTAATGTAACTCCTCTTTTCAAAGGAGGTGATAGATTATTGTTTCAGTAATTATAGACCCATCAGTTTTACATCAGTTGTGGAAAACGTTTGTTAAAAGATGCTTTGCAAAGTCATTTAACAAAGTTTATAATTATATTGGCTAGTCAACATGGTTTCACTATGGGAAAATCTTGCCTTACAAATCTTTTGACATTCTTTGAAAATGTTACAACCAAGGGTAAGGGTGTAGATTTCATTTATTTGGATTTTGAGAAAGAATTTTACACATAAAAGTCTTGTAAAAAAATTGTCTTTATAGATGTGGGGGATAAGTGGCTGGATGTTATAACTGGAGTTCAGCCAAACTGGATTAATATCACAAATGGAATGCCTCAGGGCCCAGTCTTAGGACCTTTGTTTTTTATTTACATCAATAACATAGATGAAGAAATAGTCAATAAATTACTTAAATTTGCAAATGATATTAAGGTATTGAATGTTGCTAGCTGTGAAGAGGATGCTGTTGATTTACAAAAGGTTTCAGATCATTCAATGATTTCGGAAAATAAATGGCAGACGGGTTTAAATTACAATATATGCAAGATAATGCATGTGGGTTATCATAAGTTGAATTATAAGCATAATTTGGATGGGAATAACCTTAACAGTGTTATGAAGGAAAGGGATCTTTGTGTAATAATCTATCTAGGAAACTGATAAAAGGTCTTTGTATCAAGATATTCTGTAGTAATAGAACTAGAAAGCTCGTTAAAGAGCTTTGTATCAAGATATTGATAGCTAACTGAACTAGAAGGCTGGATAAAGACCTTTGTATCATGATATACAGTACTAATATGAGTAGGAAGCTGACTATGGGGTTTTATATCAAGGTATACAGTACTATTAGAACTAGGAAGCTGGTCAAAGAGCTTTGTGTCAAGACATATAGTACTAATAGGACTTCTTTCTGAGTAAGGATGTATCTTTGAAATCAAGAACTGGACGTAACTCCTTAAACCTTCTTCATAGTTCTTAATCGCTTAACCATATACAAGAAGAAAAGTCGAGAGACGAGAGAAAATAAACAGGTGACAAGTAATCTGTTGATTACTGAATACTGAAGGTGTAATTTACTAAAGGTGTAAATAAATTAAATCATGGTACTCTGAAAAGGGTAAGTCTTTCAATTAACTGATGTAACTAGTTCTGACCATGATATTGTTCGTATAAAACAATTAACTCTGACCATAAGATTGTCCGCATAATACTACTAACGCTAAATATGAGATTGTCTGTATAATACAACTAACACTGACCATGAGATTATCCGTATTATACAACTAACACTGATCATGAGGTTGTTCATATAAAACAACTAATACTGACCAGTAGATGGTCCGTATAATACAACTCACATTGACCATGAGATTATCCATATAATACAACTAACACTGACCATGAGATTATCCATATAATACAACTAACACTGACCATGAGTATGTCCGTATGATGATACATTCAGAAAAACTGTATAAAAAGATATGTGAAGATGATTCCACCGTTCTGATAAGGTGTGGTTATACAACCTGTAATGATACAAAATTAGCTCTAAAGATGATTCCACTGTACTGCAGTGATACAAAGTAAGTTCTGAAGATGATTCCACTGTACTGATATGGTGTGGTTATATAACCTGAAGTGAAACTAAGTTAGCTTTAAAGATGATTTTGCTGTACTGATACGGTGTGGCTGTACAACCTGTAGTGATACAAAGTAAGATCTAAAGATGATTCCACTGTAGTGATATGGTGTGGTTATACAACCTGTAGTGATACAAATTTAACGTTAAAGATGATTCCACTGTACTAATATTGAGTGGTGATAAAAGGTGAAGTGATATTAAATTAACTGTAAAAATGATTCCGCTGTAATAATACTGTGTGGTTATACAACATGTAGTGATACAAAGTTAGCTCTAAAGATGATTCCACTGTACTGATATGGTGTGGTTATACAACCTGTAGTGATACGAACTTAACTTTAAAGATGATACAAAGTTAGCTCTAAAGATGATTCCACTGTACTAATATGGTATGGTTATACAACCTGTAGTGATATTAAGTTAACTTTAAAGATGATTTTGCTGTACTAATACGTGTGGCAGTACAACCTGTAGTGATAAACATTAGTTCTAAAGATGATTATACTGTACTGATAAGGTGTGATTATTCAAACTGTATTGATAAAAAGATAGCTCTAAATATGATTCCACTGTACTGATATAGTGTGGTTATAAAACCTGTATCGATACGAAGTTAGCTCTAAAGATAATTCCGCTGTATTAATACGGTGTGGTTAACAAACATGTAGTGATACGAAGTTAGTTGTAAAGATGATTCCTCTGTACTGATATGGTGTGGTTATACAACCTACGGTGATACAAAGTTAGCTGTAAAGATGATTCCGCTGTACTAATAAGGTGTGGCTATACAACCTGTAGTGATAGGAAATTAGCTGAAAAGATGACTCCGCTGTACTAATAGGGTGTGGTCATACAACCTGCAGTGATACGAAGTTAGCTGTAAAGATGATTCTGCTGTACTAATATGTTGTGGCTGGCTATACAACCGTAGTGATACAAAGTTAGCTCTAGAGATAATTCCACGGTACTGATATGGTGTGGTTATACAACTTATGGGGATACAAAGTTAGCTGTAAAGGTGATTCTGCTGTACTGATAAGGTGTGGCTATACAATCTGTAGTGATACGAAATTAGCTCTAAAGATGATTCCACTGTACCAATACGGTGTGGCTATACAACCTGTGAAGATACAAAGTTAGCTCTAAATACTATTCCACTGCACTGATATGGTGTGGTTATACAACCTGCAGTGATACAAAGTCATCTGTAAAGATGGTTCTACTGTACTGATGTGGTGTGATTATACAACCTGTAATGAAAGGAAGTTAGCTGTAAGGATGATTCCGCTGTACTAATACGGTTTAGCTATACAACCTGTAATGATACAAAATTAGTTCTAAAGATGATTTCACTGTATTGATAAGATGTATTTATACAACCTGTAGTGATACAAAGCTAGCTTTAAATACAATTTCTCTGTACTTATACGGTGTGGCTATACAACTACTAGTAATACAAAGCTTGCTTTAAAGATAATTCCACTGTACTGATATGGTGTGGTTATACAACCTGCATTGATACAGAGTTAGCTCTAAAGATGATTCCACTGTACAGATATGGTGTGATTATACAACCTGTAGGGATACGAAGTTGGCTCTAAATATGATTCCACTGTACTAATAAGGTGTGGCTATACAACCTGCAATGCTACAAAGTTACCCCTAAACATGATTCCACTGTACTTATATGGTGTGGTTAAACAACCTGTAGTGATACAAAGTTAGCTTTAAAGATGATTTCAATGTAGTGATATTATGTGTCTTTACAACCTGTAGTGATACAAAGTTAGCTGTAAAGATGATTCCACTGTACTTATATGGTGTGGTTATACAACCTGTAGTGATACAAAGTTAACTGTAAAGTTGATTCCACTGTACTAATATGGTGTGGTTATACAACCTGTAGTGATACAAAGTTAACTGTAAAGTTGATTCCACTGTAGTAATACGTGTGTTACGTCAACTGGTTGTAATGTTTTCGTTCTGGTGCAGTTGCGCATGGTTATTATTAGTAAAGGGTCTGCGTGATGTTGATAGATGAAATAAACATCTGCATATGGGTGACAATTATCCCTCAATATGACTCCTAATACCTTTCAACGTTTCCTGCTAGAGATAAACTACAATCTGCAGTTTTTAACTTAGAAGATACTTTCAGAGACTTCCTCGTAAATATTTTGGTTTTTGAAACAGTTAAGACATGGACAAAGGAATGAAGCAAACCCTGTTCAAGGATTTCACAACACGCAGAAAGATAGGCCTGCATTTTCCTGATATCTGAGTTCTATTCTTCCTAAACGAAATCACTCTCGAATCTTCTAGGAAGTCCATCATTTAACTTTGATAATTCTGCCAGGTATAATATTGATTAGATTAGATATTAGCGGGTATACAGGAAAACGTTGTGAATTCTTGTTTTTTTACTGAAATATTGTCGCTGTCAAATTAATGGAAATTATACTTCTTAATATTGTATATAGTAGTAGTACTTAGTAAACAGGTTGAATAATGTGGATGTTGGGCTAAGGATTCTTCTACAGTAGGTGTCTGTGACTTGTTGGTGATAAATTTAAAAATAAACGAAGAGCACACACTCCACTTGTTTTAAAAAAAATATATAAATATATATTCGAACAAGTTAAACGTACGTACAACAAATTCTTTACAATCTAGAGATCACAGATATGTAATAAACACTATATATATATATATAGTTCTCTTAGGCCTCTACAATCGCTTTAGAGTTTCAGTTGACAAGCCGAACTACCTTTCTCTATTTCTATCGCACTAGTGTTCTTTGTATAATTCAATTACAATTACAGCGTGAGTTACCATAGTTACTACGGCAGTTAACTTTACGTTTAGCTTTTCTTTGGCCGAAATTCTACTTCCCACGACTTTACTTTTTCGTCTACTATGTCTGTCTGCTGTTCCCGTTCGTCTCACACTATATATATTTTTTTTCATCATTTACTCGTATGCTCGCCTTCTAGATATCTCTATATTTTCGACATCAATAAATTTCACGTGATGTTCCATAGCTTCAACACCAATGACTTATAAATACAACTTCCAGTAATCGTGTGCTTTTAACTCTCTTATTATAAAAAGCAAAACAATCATGAAATATTCATTCACAAAATAAACAAGTTAGTAATACCTACACTAAACAGTCACTTATATCATGACAATCACTGTGTTGGTTTGGAGAAAAGTTTCGTAACCAGAGGAAACCTCAAAGTGAACTTTGGTTGCGTAGAGATAAATCATGACATTCACTGTGTTGGTTTTCCAGAAGAGTTTCGAAACGAGAGGAAACCTCAATGTGGATTTTAGTTGTATAGAGATAAATTATTTATTTTGATATATATAAAAGTGAAACTGCAGCAAGTTATTCTGTTTGGATCTTGAATATTTCGTACTGGTGAGTAATTATCTCTTATTTATGGTTAGTAATTATTTATTTTTCTTTAAAGAAACTTACGTTTTTATTTCTCAATTAATATGTAGGTCATTTGTCATATCATTCCTAGAGAAACTCTGTTTGGTAAATATCAATACTGCGAATATTTTTAGGGTTAAAAATGAACACCACGAGTTCAATGTTCTTGTTTTCTGGATCTTTTTTCATTATTTTACGAAACTGATACTTAGAATGTGATCTTGAGAAATTGTACATAGTCGGACAAACGTGAGGACATAAATTATCCCCATTAAATATTAAATGTAAAAAATGGTTTTTTTTTTTTGCTTTAGCGCACAGCAACACAATAGGCTTTCAACACTCTGTTCATCGTGATGAATCAGACTGTGGATTTTAGCATTATAAGTCCGCGAAATTGCCGTTGACCCACCTGGGGGACAAGAAAAAAAAGAGAACCTTGTGAAAAAGATGGAAAGTTTAATTAAAGGTGTTTTTGTAGAAATAAAAATAATACTTTATTTTATCTTCGCAATAGAAAAATTGTCTGCTTTTACTTGATGAAACGCACTGACTTATTTTCGACGGTTATTAGTGTTTCCTTATATTACCATATCGCCGTCTACTGGTGAAACGCACACAAACTCCTTCTCACAGCAAAGAGTAGTAAACATGTAAACAATTAAAGTATATTAAATGTAGTGGATTGACTTATTCGAGTAATATCTGAATTATCTTTGTAAATATGTTCTCGTTAATAGCATGTATTTATATTAACAAATAAATATACAAAATTGTGGAAAATCTAAATATCAGTTTGCATACGCCTAAATATTTAACCAATAGAAAAACAGCCACATACATTATGTATGTTTGTATAATCTGGTAAACAAGCAGAACATAGTCTTAAAGTGATATTTTCTACAAACTAATATTTTTTGGGTTACTAAAGTTAATCACAAAATAAATTCCAGGTTCGATGCTGTCATTGGAACTTGAAACTACTTCTGTATCGTATATTTTATTCCTTCTATTGATGATAATGATTATGCATTGATGCCTAAAACCGAAGGATGGCAAGGTCCATTTCAGACCGCACATATTGATAAACTTTCAGCAGACAATCTATATATATATATACTGAACGTGAAAGTCGCTTCTAAGAATACGTTTTAGCAGATTAGTGGGCGAAACATTAGGTCTGCATTTAGTGACGTAACAGGTATGTGCGCGAATAACATAGCTGTGATTCCATTTGGGGGTGGGAAGTTTTCTCATGATAACGTGGTTAATTTCGAGATGTATCTGGAAACACGTGAAAGTTTGGTTTGTGGAATTTCGTGAACATAAAAAAATTGCTTATTATGATGAATAACCAGCTCATTGTGCTGAATAGGGTGTGGCTTAAGAGCCTTTGTTGTCCTAAACACTACGCTGTGTGAGTTTTCCTCTTCTATAAAGATCAATTAATACCACCTTTTTTGGAAATATTTTCTTTAGCTTAACCGTTTAACCATCTTCCTACGTCACACGGTCGGAAGTAACCAACAGAATTAATCCTATTACACACGGATCAGCGTTATCCGAATGGTTTGATTTGTTGCAGTATCTGTATGTTCAAAATTAGGGACGTCTATTGCACGTGTTGCCCTTTGTGTATTTCTGTGTGAATTTTCGAAACAAAGCTTTACCATCGCAAACTGTTATTAACTAATTGTAACGTCATGTGAATTGGTCGTTTTACTAATACAGTAACTGTTCAGAAAATGCCCTATTTTTAAGTTCTAATCGTATGTTAGGACTTACTAATCGTGTTAATAAAAACTTAGTCAAACAACTCTCTTGATATGCACACGTTTAGAGGTCTATTATCCTTACTTGTTGTCTTATAAAACATTGTTCTAACTTTTAAGTCCAATACCTACCTCAAATCAACATTGTTGTAGAAAATAACTGAGAGGATCGTTGTGATCCATAAAACGTTCCTCTAATTATTAAGTCCCACACGTACCTCAAATCAATGTTGTTGTAGAAAAAACCACAGGATTGTTGTGATCTGTAAAGTATTGCTCTAATTGTTAAGTCAGACACCTACCTCAAATCAACATTGTTGGAGAAAATAACTCAAAGGATCATAGGGATTTATGATACATTGCTCTAATTGTTAAATCCAATACCTACCTCAGATCAGTAACGTTCTAGAAAATAACCCACATGATCGTTGTGATTTATAAAACATTGCTCTAATTGTTAAATCCAATACCTACCTCAGATCAGTAACGTTCTAGAAAATAACCCACATGATCGTTGTGATTTATAAAACATTGCACTAATTGTTACGTCCAATAGCTATCTCAGATCAATAACGTTCTAGAAAATAACCCACATGATCGTTGTGATTTATAAAACATTGCACTAATTGTTACGTCCAATAGCTATCTCAGATCAACATCGTTGTAGAAAATAACCCACAGGATCGTTGTGATCTATAAAACATTGCTGTAATTGTTAAGTCCGATACAACCTCAAAAATACATTGTTATAGAAAATAATCCACATGATCGTTGTGATGTATAAAACATTGCAGTAATTGTTAAGTCTGATAACTATCTGAAATCACCATTGTTCTCGAAAATAACTCACAGGATCTTTGTGATCTATAAAACATTGCTTTGGTTGTTATGTACAACACCTACCCCAAATCAACATTTTTTTTTAGAAAATAATCCACATGATCGTTGTGATGTATAAAACATGGCAGTAATTGTTAAGTCTGATAACTATCTGAAATCACCATTGTTCTCGAAAATAGCTCACAGGATCTTTGTGATCTATAAAACATTGCTTTGGTTGTTATGTACAACACCTACCCCAAATCAACATTTTTTTTAGAAAATAACCCATAGGATCAATAAAGCGTTGTTCTAATTGTTAAGTCTGATAACTACCTGAAATCAACATTGTTGTCCAAAATAACTCATGGGATCGTTGTGATTTATAAAACATTGCTTTGGTTGTTAAGTACGACACCTACCCCAAATCAACATTTTTTTTTAGAAAATAACCCATAGGATCAATAAAGCATTGTTCTAATTGTTAAGTCTGATAACTACCTGAAATCAACATTGTTGTCCAAAATAACTCATGGGATCGTTGTGATCTATAAAACATTGCTTTGGTTGTTAAGTCCAACACCAACCCCAAATCAACATTTTTGTAGAAAATAACCCATAGGATCAATAAAGCATTATTCTAATTGTTAAGTCTGATAACTACCTGAAATCAACATTGTTGTCGAAAATAACTCACAGAATCGTTGTGATCTGTAAAGCATTGCTCTAATTGTTATGTCCGACGCCAATCTCAAATCAAGAGTGTTGTAGAAAATAACCCACAGGATCTTTGTGATCTGTAAAACATTGCACTAATTGTTAAGTCTGATAACTACATCAAATCAACCTTATGGTAGAAAACAACCCACAGTATCTTTGTGATCATATTTCAAATTAACATTGTTTTAGAAAATAACCCAGAGGATCTATAATACATTGCTCTAATTGTTAAGGCCAATAGCTATTTCAAATCAATATTGTTTTAGATAATAACTCCTTGTATCGTTGTGATCTATAAAACATTGCTCTAATTGTTATGTCCGACATCTACCTCAAATCAACGCTGTTGTAGAAAATAACCCATAGGATCTGTCAAGCATTGTATTAATTATTAAGTCCGACACATACCCCAAATCAACATTGTTGTAGAAAATAACCCAGTAGATCTATAAAACATTGGTATAATTCTTAAGTCCGATACCTTCCTCAAATAAATATTCTTGTTGGAAATAATTCACATCATCGTTGTAATCTCTAATGCATTGGTCTAACTGATAAATCCGATTGCTACTTTAAATCAACATTGTTGTAGAAAATAACCCACATGATCATTGTGATCTATAAAACATTGCACCGATTGTTAAGTCTGATAACTACACGAAATCAACTTTAATTTAGAAAATAACCCACAGGATCACTGTGATCTATGATACATTGCTCTAATTGTTAAATCCTATACCAACTTCAAATCAATAATATTCTAGAAATTAACTCACATGATCTCTGTGAGCTATAAAATATTGCCCTAATTATTAAGTCCGACACCTATCTCAAATCAACATTGTTATAGAAATTAACCCATAGGATCTATAAACCCTTTTTCTAATTGTTAAGTCCATACCTACCTCAAATCAATATTGTTGTAGAAAATAACACATAGGATCTATTAAGCATTGTTCTAATTCTTACGTCAGACACCTACCTCCAATCAACATTGTTGTAGATACTAAACAATAAGATCATTGTAATATATAAAACATTCCTTTAATTGTTAAGTTCGATACCAACCTAAAATACATTGTTGTAGAAAATAACCAACGTGATCGTTGTGATCTATAAAACATTGCTCTAATTGTTAATTCTTACACCTAACTCAAATCAACGTTGTTGTGAAAAATAACTCAAAAACTTATTGTGATCTGTAAAACATTGCTCTAATTGTTAAGCCAGACACCTTTCTCAAATCAAAATTGTTGTAGAAAATAACCCATACGATCTATAAAACATTACTATAATTGTTAAGTCGAATAGGTACCTCAGATCAACATTGTTGTAGAGAATAACGCACATGATCGTTGTGATTTTTAAAACATTGTATTAATTGTTAAGACCGACTCCTACTGAAATTAACTTTCTTATAGAAAATAACCCACAGGATCGTTGTGATCTATAAAACATTGATCTAATTGTTCAATCCAATAGCTATCTTAGATCAACATTGTTGTAGAAAATAACTCACTGAATCGTTATTATCTATAACACATTGCTCTAATTGTTAAACCCGACACCTTCCTCAAATCCAAATTGTTGTAGAAATTAACCCATACGATCTATAAAACATTACTCTAATTGTTAAGTCCAATAGGTACCTCAGATCAACATTGTTGTAGAGGATAACTCACAAAATCGTTATTATCTATAAAATATTGCTCTAATTATTAAGTCCCACACGTACCTCAAATCAATATTGTTATAGAAAAAAACCCACAGGATTGTTGTGATCTGTAAAGTATTGCTCTAATTGTTAAGTCAGACACCTACCTCAAATCAACATTGTTGGAGAAAATAACTCAAAGGATCATAGGGATTTATGATACATTGCTCTAATTGGTAAATCCAATACCTACCTCAGATCAGTAACGTTCTAGAAAATAACCCACAGGATAGTTGTTATCTATAAAACATTGCTCTAATTGTTAAGTCCAATAGCTATCTCAGATCAACATTGTTGTAGAAAATATTTCACAGAATCGCTGTGATCTATAAAACATTGCTCTAGTTTTTAAGTCCTATACCAACATGTAGTCAATATTGTTGTAGAAAATAACCCACAGGATCTATAAAACATTGCTCTAATTGATAAGTCCGATACCAACCTCAAAAATACATTGTTGTAGAAAATAACCCACATGATCGTTGTGATGTATAAAACATTGCACTAATTTTTAAGTCTTATAACTATCTGAAATCAACATTGTTGTAGAAAATAAGTCCGACTCCTACTGAAATTAACTTTCTAATAGAAAATAACTCACAGGATCTTTGTGATCTATAAAACATTACTTTGTTGTTAAGTCCAACACCTACACCAAATAAACATTGTTGTAGGAAATAACCCATAGGATCAATAAAGCATTGTTCTAATTGTTAAGTCTGATAACTACCTGAAATCAACATTGTTGTCGAAAATAACTCACAGGATCGTTGTAATCTATAAAACATTGCTTTGGTTGATAAGTCCGACACCTACCCCAAATCAACATTGTTGTAGACAATAACCCATAGGATCTATAATACATTGCTCTAATTGTTAAGGCCAATAGCTATTTCAAATCAATATTGTTTTAGATAATAACTCCCTGTATCGTTGTGATCTATAAAACATTGCTCTAATTGTTATGTCCGACATCTACCTCAAATATACATTGTTCTATAAAATAACCCATAGGATCGTTGTGATCTATAAGACATTGCCCTAACTCTTAAGCCAGACACCTACTTCAAATCAACATTATTGTAGATAATAACCCATAGGATCTATTAAGCATTGTTCTAATTGTTAAGTCCGACACACCTCAAATTATCATTGTTTTAGAAAATACCCCATAGGATCTATAAAGAATTACTCTAATTGTTAAGGCCGATAGCTACCTCAAATCAACATTGTTGTAAAAAATAATCTACAGATTCGTTGTGATCTGTAAAACATTGCTCTAATTGTTAAGTCCGATATCCACTTCAAAACAATAATGTTATAGAAAATGACTCACAGGATCTTTGTGATCTATAAAACATTGCTCTAATCGTTAAGTCAGACACTTACCTCAAATCAACATTGTTGTAGATAATATCCAATAAGATCATTGTGATCTATAAAACATTGTTCTAATTGTTAAGTCCGATACCAATCTCAATAATACATTGTTGTAGACTAGAACCCACATGATCGTTGTGATGTATAAAACATTGCACTAATATTAAGTCTGAGAACTACCTGAAATCAACATTGGTGTCGAAAATAACTCACAGGATCATTGTGATCTATAAAACATTACTCTAATTGTTAAGCCCGATATCTACCTCAAATCACCATTCTTGTTGGAAATAACTCACAGGATCGTTTTGATCTATAAAGGATAACTCTTATTGTTAAGTCTCATAGCTACCTCAGATCAACATTGTAGTAGAATATAACCCACAGGATCGTTGTGATCTATAAAACATTGCTCTAGTTGTTAAGTCCTCTAAAAACCTGAAATCAACATTGTTGTAGAAAATAACTCTCAAGTTCGTTGTCATCTATAAAAGATTGCTCTAATTGTTTGTCCGATATCTACCCAAAATCAACATTGTTGTAGAAAATAAATTACAGGATCGTTGTGATCTATAAAGCATTGTAACTGGAATTTCCAGCCTTATGCGAAGGTAGCCTAATGAGCCAGGTCAGTAACCACTAAGGTTCGAGTATAACCGTTTCTAATTTTGAACTATTGGCCATAGGGAGGACAGTCAGTGAACAGCATCCACTGTCACAAGGGCTGTGTAGGTATATTTGGAATCTAATCTATCAATTGACTGTTACTCTTATAAAGCATCCACAGATAAGGTGCGGATCGTGTTTATACAACATCAAGTCTCGATCTTTTGACAGTTCGAACCGTAGCCAGACAAGCTAAGCTCTAAGGCCAAGACCGGCGCACTCTCACTTTTAGTCATGAGAATTTCCTTCACGTCCATAACGAAATGTGCTCGGATAGAAAAATGTTAAGCAGAGAAAGAACAACATCGAGAATGATAAAACTTCCCGAATGGTCCTAAGTAAGCGAAATGTTTCACGATATATAAGTACGTTTCGTTAAAACAACATAATACCTACTTCTTACAGCCATTTTCTTCGCAAATATAGTAGGAAAGGGGAACAAACATAAGAACGTTATCTCTCTGTATCAAAACGCGTCTGCCTAAAAGTCATTTTCTCGGATTTTCGAATATAGTTGTCATGTACGTGATAATACTTATTTGTTCAACATCTATATAAACTGAACCCCGAAGTTCAGTATTTAGCTGAGGATACAAACACATGTGTAATGTGTACTTACCTTTGCCAGTTCAGTATTTAGTTGATAGTATGAACACATGTGTAATGTGTACTTACCTTTCCCAGTTCAGTATTTAGCTGATGATATAAACACATGTGTAACGTATATATACCTTTACCAATACTTAGTTGATGATAGTAACAAACGTCTATCACTACTAGCTTTGGTCGATGGCCTGGAGGGGGTAGGAAAAACAATGACCTCTTCCCCCGTTTCTGTGGTCCTCTCGTGTTTAAAACGTCTTGTTGAAAGGGCGTGATACAAACCAAAAGATGTGACAAAGTCCATAACTGACAGTTCATGATTAATTGTCCATGGCAATTCCCGCTACCAGCTGGGTAGTTTGTTCAATTAGCCCATTAATTAGAGGATTAGAAAACCAAGTATTAGATGTATTTGGTACAATTGATTTAATATTAACCATAATCTCCGAGTTAACCAGAACGCATACGGTATTCGATATTTGATATTTCCTCAACTCTCCTACAAATCTTACACTATGAGGAATCTAAGAGTGCCTGTCAGCCAAAAACTGGAAAGAACGACAAGAAGGAAAATTGTTTACTAAATTTTGTTGTGGCATTATTATATTACAATACATATATATACACAGATTCTCTTCAAGCCAGCAATCATCAGGTACCATAAAGAAAATGAGCAGATTTTGCGTCATAGTGGTGTAGGAAGGAGTTACAAAGTGGGGTGCTTGGCAATACATGCAGATTTTACAATGAGAGGTTGAAAGTATAAGGAGCTCCCGTGCTGCTAAAAGCAGCTCAATCTATGGGGGGGGGGGGTCTGGGGGCACGCCCAGATGTGGAGTACCTAGCACTTCGATGTGGATTAACTATCACCTTGATGTGGAGTAACTAGCACTTGGATGTGGAGCAACTAGCACCTAGATGTGGAGTAACTAGTACTGGATGTGGAGCAACTAGCACTTGGATGTGGAGTAACTAGCACCTGGATGTGGAGTAACTAACACTGGATGTGGAGCAACTAGCACCTAGATGTGGTACAACTAGCACTTGGATGTGGAGTAACTAGCACCTGGATGTGGTGTAACTAGCATTTGGATGGGGAGTAACTTAATAACTAGGACACAGTCATCAATGAGATGCACTAAAGATTTAACAGACTGACCCGTAAAGTAGAGCCATCAATAACTTGTAGAGATTTAACTATACAGAACAGACCGACCTGCAGAATAGACCAAGAATTTAGCTGTTATGTACAAAATATGACAAGATTGCATTGGATGGCATTCATGATAGTGCCACTCGTTATGGGACTTTCGAGTGAGCCCATGCAGTACCACATGGGTCTTAGGAGGCTTCCGTGTGAACCCATACAGTACCAGAAGGGTCTCAGGAGGGCTTTCGATTTAACCAATGCAATACAATATAGGTCTCAGAGGTCTTCAGAGGGAACCCATGCAGTACCATATTGGTTTCAGAAGTCTTCCGAGTGAACCCGTGCAGTACGAAAGGAATCTCACGGGGCTTTCGAGTGAACCCATGCAATATGACATGGGTCTGAAGGGGCTTCCGAGTGAGCCCATACAATACCACATGGATCTCAGGAGAGCTTCCGTGTGATCTCATGCAGTACAATATGGGCCTCACGGACATAATGCCAGAAGAAAAGATAATATAGTGACGTAGCTTAGCAACATAAATAGACATTATCGTTACACGAGTGACAAAAGCACCAATTTTTTTAAAATAGGTACCTATGGACACAAAGATAAAAAAAATATCATGCTCCAAACAATTCGGCCATATTAAGAGACTGAAAATCTGTAAAAAATCCAAGATGGTCGCCATGGATTTATGAAAGTCTACTTTATGTCATATTTTCGTATTAATTAAGATACAAGCTAACATAATACATCGTTTCGTACATTTTCAGTGATGAGAAATCTATTGCTACCATTATTTCTAAGAAAAAATCAAGAAAAAATTATTTTGACTATAATTCATTAAAAAACTATCACGGGATGGACAGTATTAGCTGAATTGTTCAAAATGCATTATATTTTCTCTAGTTTGTATGTAGATAAACTACACAACACAGTATACAAAATGTCCATCTGATATGAAAAAGTAACATTTTGTATATTCTAGGCATAATGACTTGGTAAACATCATATCTGTAATTAATTAAAAGTAATAATTATAACTTTCATAGCAAAATAGTTAAGTGCAAGCTTAATTCAATAAAATGCCCCCCCCTCCAGTAGTACAGCTGTGTGTCTGCGGATTTGCAGCACTAGAAACCGGGTTTCAATACCCGTGCTGGGCATTGCACAGATAGCCAATTGAGTTACTTTGTGCTTAATTACAAATAGATTTAAAAATAATTTACATACATTTTTTATTGTTTCATTGCAGGTAATGATCACATAACTGCCTGAACATGGATTGGTATTGCTGTGTTATGTGTCAGAGCAAAACAGACACATAAACTTTATCGTGTCCTCAACATCGTTCAACTCGAGATCTTAGAGAAGTCTACACAAACTTTCTGGAAAATGTGCAGGAATTGAGGGATCTTAATGCATTACTTATTTCTGTAGACTTTGTTACATTATCAACTACATAACTGGCAATATTGGGGACAGAACATCACAAGGATCCTCAACAGGATGCTGCAACACACCAAGAGTGCTATCCGCCAAGCCGGTGTTGAACAACCAGTCTCCAGGCTCAGTCATACATTCCTGTACCAGAGGGTTGTGGTTGGACGATGAACGCTGGTCGTTGGATTCCAGTCGGGATTACGATACCAGAAGCCTGTACAGAGCTGATCAAGTGTTGTTTTAAGTCTGAAAGTGCCTGTCGAAACTGTAAATGTGTTAAACATGTTTTATCTCTGTGGCTGTATATGTGAAAAATAGAAGTATCATAAACTGATTCTATTCCTTAGTTATATATTTTTTTAAAAAGACAAGTGGTCAGTATTTCCTCTGCATCACTGCAAAAATATGTAATTCAACCATTTTGTGTACTCTGTGCTGATAGTTTTTATAAATTATGGTCATAATAAAGTTTCTTTGCATTTCGTCGTAAAACAAATGGTAGCAAAGGATTCCTTATCCCTGAAAATGTATGAAACGAGGTATTATATTACCTTGTATCTTAATTATTAAGAGAAATATGACATAAAGTAGGTTTTCAAAAACCCATGGCGGCCATCTTGGATTTTAGAGGATTTCATGCCCCTGACATGGCCCAGTTTTTTGGAGTATGATATTTTTTTATCAGTGTATCACTAAGTACCTATGAAAAAATTGTAACACTTTTGTCTCTCGTGTAACGATTTTTACGCTAAGTCACCCCACTAATAGGATAAATTAGAATAATAATACAAATAATTAAATATGAATCACATGAGAAAAAGAATGAAAACAGAAGTATTCTACATCTACCTAACTGATAACAAAACCTAAATAGCTATCTTGAAAACATGCAAATACTTAGTTGATTCAAGTCATAATGGAAAAGACTCAAATGAAAATATAACACACCAGCCTCTCTACCAAGAAGACCCTGGATTGAATCCTGGCTACAGAAATAACCATTTTCAGGATTTCTCTGAAGGCAGTAGCAGATTAGAAGTCGGAACAAAGGATAATAACTAGGTAGTAACCCCCCCCCCCAAATATTGGTATATTGTGTTATTTTATGTAGAGCAGTCCAAAAAATACAGGTATTTTAGCTATACAATACATGTATTTACAGCCAGAATGATGACAGTTATATTACACAAACTACTTATTTCTTATTATGTTAAATGTTTCTGTTTCTTCTACTTCTTTGAATATTAGTAACTGATTAATCCGATCGCACAGTTTCCTAACAGTTGGTGACCAATCATTACAATCTTACTGTAAGGTCAATTGACGCCAACAGTTGAGTTCGTAAAACACTGATGGTTCATTTTCGCTCTTGATAATAACTGAAGGCTTTAAAATACAAACAATCTGAAAAGATTTTGCAATTTTTGCTTTCTGAATGCTAAAGTTACGTTTTGGTGGTTATTCGCCTGTATAAACTTCCCTAGCAATGTTGCATGTCGTCTGATATGTTATGTCAAAGTGTGAGATTATATCTATGGGCTGGCAGGTCAGTATCAACCCTTATGATGTGATGTAAGGGAATTTTGCTCTAACATAGTATGAGAAGTCACGTGAAGTATGTGAGTTATTGTTTAAGAAGAGGTCTGAACTATTTTTGTGTTTTCGTAGCGGGTGTTCCAGACGTTAAATGTCAGTACTAACGTGGAAACATATGAGCTTGGGTTGTTTGATATGCAATATCGGGGACATTTGCAATCATCTGTGCAGTTTCTACTACATTAAACTGTGTGTATATATATGTATATTTGGTAGAAACAGCATGAAGTGTGTTTTTGATGGATAATTAAAGCAGGAATGACTATTTATGATGAGTTCTATCTCGGACTGGCTGTATTTTTGTAATATTATTCAAGTAGGTGGTACGAGCACTTCATTACACGAGAACACTGACTGATTCTGCTGATGATTGTCGTGAATATGTGTGTGTTGTCACTGAATGGTGACGTCACTTATTTCCAATATACTTTATTTAATACGTAAAGTTGAGGTGAATATGAATGTGTAACTTTTGCTATTTATAGACTAGTTTTGTATATTTAGTTGTGTACACAAACTTAAACACAAAAGAGCACATCTTTTTGAATAACGTAAATAATTTGGCTTGAATGCTGTGATGTGTATATGTTTGGTAAAGGCTGCAGTAATTAGCTAAAACTACATTAAGGGAAAAACAGAGAATGCCTTGTGTTTACCCAATTCTGAAATTTAACCCTACATTCTGACCTGTTAGTTAAATTGGCGTTTTTAATATTGAATATAAAAGCCATCTTCCATGCTTCTTGAACCACTGGTCCAGTGTTAGCCTGCTCTATGACTATACCAGGATGGTAAAAATGCTCCTATTAGAAAATCTGAAGATCTCATTTTTATTCCAGCAACTTCGAGAGGATGTTTGGAGAACCTTTTCAGAAGTGTGGCTAGAAATTGCTTTAGAGTAACCAAGGACAGAGGGAGCTAATTCAAGAACCTCTGACACCATTTAATTGATAATGGTTTTACATCAATTTTTACACCACCAGTGTCAGAAGTGAAATCAGTGGTTCTGACTCTATAAGCACTGGAAGGTGGCAAACATTGAAACACCATAGTATCCTATAGTAGGACAGTGATATACAGCTCTCTAAAGGGGACAAACATTGAAACCCCATCAGTATCATATTGTAGGACAGTGATATACAGCTCCCTGGAGGTGGCAAACATTGAAACACCATCAGTATCTTATGTCAGGGCAGTGATATGCATTATCTGGAAAGTGGTGACAAATACTAAAACACCATCAGTGTACTATAGTAGGACAGTGATATACAGCACCCTGAAGGTGGCAAACATCAGTATCCTATAGTAAGACAGTGATATGCAGCATCTGGAAGGTGGTAAACATTGAAACCCCCATCAGTATCATATTGTAGGACAGTGATGCACAGCTCCCTGGAGGTGGCAAGCATTGAAAAGCCATCAGTATCTTATGTCAGAGCAGTGATATGCATTATCTGGAAAGTGGTGACAAACATTGAAACACCATCAGTGTACTATAGTAGGTCAGTGATATACAGCACCCTGAAGGTGGCAAACATCAGTATCTTATAGTAGGACAGTGATATGCAGCACCTGAAAAGTGGCTAACATTGAGACACCATCAGTATCCTATAGTAGGACAGTGATATGCAGCATCTAGAAGGTGGTAAACATTGAAACACCATCAGTGTCCTATGGTAGGACAGTGTATGCAGCACCTGGAAGGTGGCAGATATTGAAACACCATCATTATTCTCTGGGACAGTGATACGCAGCATCTGAAACAGGTGCATGAAGATCCGCAACCCAAAGGATGTCTTTCTTGGTTTCTGACTTCCCAAAGCTACTTTGACACCAGCTACTGCAACTCCAGTTTTGTTTCGTACCACTTTATCAGCTTGAAGATTATGTTGTGTGTTTTTTATTCTTATGATTTGAACAAGAATTATTTCGAGTTTTCTTTGAGTTTAATATTATTCTATTTCAATATATTTTGAGTTTTCATGTTATTCTATCTCAATATATTTTGAGTTTTACATTCAGATTTTTCTCCCTGTATTTCATTTTGTATTTGGTTTATTTTCAGCTCAAACTGTATTGTGTACATTGTTATATTTTATTTAACTGTGTTCATTAACCTTACGTTGTACGCTTGAATTTATTTCTTTTTTTGTATTTAAATTATTCTTATTCACTATGTGTTTACCTTGTACTGTATTCTGTTCATGGATGTTTCTTTATTTTATGATTATCTAATTATTCTGAATTAATTTAGTATTCTATTCAGTTTGTATTGTGTTTAACTCTATACAAGCTAGAATGTGTTCTTATTTTATCCCAATTAATTCCTGATTTCAACTAACCCTTAGCTGTGGCTTGTTTTAAATTTTGTCACTCCTTATTCTGGAGCACTTTTGTCAAAGAGGTAATTATGGAGCCAAGACATTTGAGTTAATTGAGTTCGAGCTGAGTGATAAGGAAGGCTGAAGTATGTCAGTTAAAAACTCCTAGATTTAACCTTTCTATAACTAGAAACATTATTCGTTCAAATATATTCTGGTATATTTTAGTCTTTCTATAACTAGAAACATTATTTGCTCAAGTATATTCAGGTATATTGTAACCTTTCTATAACTAGAAACATTATTTGTTCAAATATATTCTGGTATATTTTACCACATTTTCAGTTAAGGTCACGTGGTCATTCATGAGAGCTTGTTCTCGTTTGGCCTAGCTTCTGTATCACCTCTGGTCTGGTCTACGAGTCACACACAAGTGAAGAAGTGGTTTGGTTATTGAAGTATAAAGTTAAAGATTGAGCATTGTATCCTCTGCCCACCTCGGGTATCGAAACCCGATTTTTAACATCGTAAGTCTGCAGATTTACCTCTGAGCCACAGACGTGGGGACGTGAAGAAGTGAAGCTTAATGTTTGTTCAAGTTGGTTTCAGCTATGAGTTGACTCACCTAGAACAGTATAATGAGAATGGTTATTGATATAGAAAATATACGATTTTGTGATATCACAACATGGTTTTAACCTGACTTGCAAGTGTCTGTCTTAGTAGACTGAAGATGTTATTTCGTTTTTCCGCCAACATCCAAAATGATGAATAAAACATTAACCAAATGTGTGTGAATAAAAATATTATTTTTTTTTTTTACATTTGTAATCGAGTATTTTTCTTCTGTGTTAATTTTACTTTTCTGTAAGCTACAGTTTTATATGTAAATACTAGCAAATCAGTATTCAGCTTTATTGTATGTGTTATAAACGCTTGTAATTATCAGCTTCACAATGAAGATATTTTAAAATCATGCGTTAAGTTCACTTAATAAAACCACCTTTATATTCCTCGGGTTTTATGAGTTTGTGTTTTCTATCTGTAACTACAAAGATATATGTTGATGAATTGTAGGAAAACTGTTCTTCTGTGCATTGTCTTATGCAGTATATTGTATATATATTGTTACGTCTCTGGTCGTTTGTTAATTTCCCGTAAAATTTCTTCCCGAGGAACTTCAGCGAGACAAGTCCTTTCT